>NC_133770.1:132285539-132329417 GCF_003597395.2 Chelonoidis abingdonii
TTGTGGACAGACAACAACCCACTTGACTTTGTGTAAACAAGTGCCTAAACTGGGATGCTACGGGGCAACAGATGGGTGGCGCTTTGGCTAGCTATGACTTCAGATTCAATACGATCAGGAGGAAAGCAATGTAATTGCAGATGCATTGTCAGGCGCCACAGGCACCAAGAAGTGCTGTGATACCCACGGATGGAGTGAGAGCTATTTGCGTGTATGTTCCGTAGGAGCCGGAGGCCCATGAGAGCCTTCATGGATGTGTTGCTGAAACTTTGGCCACCACCTGAATGTGTGCTTTCTGCTTTCAGTAAACTTTTGCTTCTGGACCCGAGATTTTCCTTTGCCCGATGCTCCAATTGCCGGCTGACTGGCAGAAGCCCAGGCTGCAAGATATTGGACATTCGGTGTACACTACTTGCCAAAAAGGCAGGCGAGGCCCAGATGCGGTTGTCCCACCTACCCCAGAGGGCAAACTACTATTGAGAGAATGGACCAAACTAAAACTGATTCAGGGAGTGTGCTACACCTCACTGACCACGACCTCTTACAAAAGCAACGGAATCGTCTAGTGCTGCCGAAAGATTAAGAGCCCTGGCATGAGGTTCCCTGCATGATGACTTTGACCATTTTAGGGTGGATAGGACCCTGGAACTTATCCGCAGTAGATTCTATTGGCCACGGATGGCTGAAGATGTTCGCAGGAAATGTGAGACCTGCGCATGGTGATGTGTTCAAAAGGAAAACTTCTGCCCATGAGGCTGCATATCTGAAGAAACATCACCAGCAACACAACCCCTGGAGCTGGCCTGCATTGATTTCTTTCTTCTTTAGAACGTGGACAAGAGGAATATTGGGAACTCTAGTAGTGGACGACCATTATACGCGATAGCGCAGATATCCACATGTGATCAAGGGCCACCACTGTCGCTCGAGTATGTGTGGGAAAAATCATTTCTCAGTTTATGGATTCCCTAGCCCGGTATTACACTTGATAGGGACGAGACTTAGAGTGCACCTTGCTAGAGACCAAGAGGTGCTGAGGATAGCAGGTATTAAAAAGTCGGACAACGCCTTACCACCCCGCAAGGTGCGACCTAGCCAGAGAGGTTCAACCCAAACCCTTATTAGATATTAGTTGGACTTTTGCAGCAGAGCAGAAGGCACCTGAGAGCCAACATTTCTTGCATTTCTGTTGCCACGTTTACCATGCACAAAAGATGATGTTACGGGAGTCACCCCTATCTCTTGAATTGTTTGGGCAAGAACAGACTACCCATGAGATCTGTGCTTTGGAGGATTCAGAGGGATAGGCCAGATAGCTATGAAACCTAATCGCAATATTGTATTCCGACTACGAGAAAAGTTGCGGCGATGCTTATACGCTTAGCTACTGTCTGCAAGCT
This sequence comes from Chelonoidis abingdonii, assembly GCF_003597395.2. Lineage (NCBI taxonomy): Eukaryota > Metazoa > Chordata > Testudines > Testudinidae > Chelonoidis > Chelonoidis abingdonii. The sequence goes on from NC_133770.1 coordinate 132,286,940, forward strand.
CGAAGAACGCAGACGCAACAAACAGCGAGTATGATCTAGGTGCGACTTGCAGAGCTCCAGCCAGGGACAGATGTACTGCCGCAAATTCTGGGTGTTGCTGGCAAACACAGATACTGACAGATGGAAGAGGGGGGGGGACAATACTTTGCTTGGTTGATGGAAAAGCTAGGGACCTTGCCTGTCTACAAGATCAAACCTGAAGAGGGTCCAGGGCAGACCAAACAACCGGTGCATAGAACCTTTTGCTCCCTGTGGGGGATTTGGTATTGGCGAGCACCTTATTAGATGGGCCACAACAGGGCAACCTGGGCAGAACAAAGTTGCAGTTACAAAGCCGCCTTCCAACGTGGACAGCTGGCCTTCTGCAGCTAACTACCACGTACTGGCAGCCACATCTGACAGTGAGTACATAGAGGAGGAAGACCAAACCATGTGTATCCTGGGATGAAGACAATAGATTCCAGTCTCAATCAGTGATCAAAAGAAATACCTTCCTCATTCGACCCTAACCCCTAGGCAGAAGTTTTAGGCCGCATTTCTGACACTTCCTGAGCCACTGGTGGAACCCCCGTGTGATGGAACATACAAGGTTATTGGACGTGGCGACATACAGATGGAGGATGTCCTGCAGCACACTTCGACCCCTTCCACTGTTTAGAACTAGAAATGCAGGGGCCTATGCCGATGTATCCAGAGGAGAAACTTCACAGGAACCTCCCATCCGTTCGACTCAGAGGTGTCTCCCCTACCACAGCAATAGAGACTCTCAATAGGCGAGACAGGGTAATAAAACCAGTGAAACGGAGAGTTACATATGATTTTCCTTTTGCCTGATCCAAGGCCCATTGAAGTCAATGAAAAGACTCCCTTGACTCTAGACTTTGGATCAGGCCACAGTTCTTTCCACAATAATGTTTCCCAATTTATTTTCAATAACATTCATCTAGTCTGTACCCTTAACAGAGAAAATGGGTTTTTACTGATATGAAGTGGGAGAATTAAGTGACAGCAATACTAATATAATCCCTGTGAAAGGTTGTTTAAATGATAATAAACTTTCCGCAACTTGAAAATGAAGTTGATACTAATAATCACTGAATTCCAGAAGTTAATGGATTTGCACATGCATTCAGTATCTTGATGCATTCATCCATTTCCTTTAATGAGTTTGCTATTTTCTTGGGTCTTGGTGACTTGTCCTCCATCCTGGCAAGAAGTTGAAAAATAGCTACTATTACAAACTTAGTCTGTGTGAACAGTATAATTTAGGCTGTGTGAACAGTGTAATGAATACATTTATATCACACAGTTTGTGACAGAGCAAGTCTAAGTGGCAAAGGAATCAATTCCCCAAAGATGAACATTTTAAAAAACTCCATCCCCAAATCCCCAGCAAAGCCCTTTTTTAAAACTGGTTTTCTCAAAGTATTAGCATTTTGAGGGCTAAACTAAAACTTAAGGCTCAGCCCTGAGTAGTGGCAGTGCACAGTTGAACCATACCAGGACGAGTGCCAGGAAAGAATTGTGTCTTAATGACACCACTTTGAAGTACTTTGCCTCCAGAGCAAACTTCTACAGCTGGTACATATGGAGTGGGGAGGAAGGCAGGAAGATGCTACATCAGCCCTCATCCAGCCAGCTCCACCAGCAGTAGGATTGTCAACTTTCTACTGGCAAGAAACCTGAATACCCTTGCCCCGCCCCCTACCTCACCCCTCCTCCAAGCCCTCACCCTGCACTGCCCCTTCTCCGAATCCCCGTCACTGCTCACTTCATTTCACACACCCCTCTGTCTCTCTTGATGGAAGATATTTTTACAGGGTAGTGATAGACTATCAGGGTTAGAAGGGGCCTCAAGAGGTCATCTAGACCAATGTCTCTCGCTCACTCACTCACTCATTCACTCATGGAGTTGGAGTGCAGGAGGGGGTGAGGGCTCTGGCTAGGGGTGCAGGCTTTGGAGTGGGGCCAGGGATGAGGGATTTGGGTGCAGGAGGGTGCACCAGGCTGGGATTGAGGGGTTCAGAGGGGAGGAGGGGACTTAGGGCTGGGACAGGGATTGAGGTGCGGGGAGAGGATCGGGGCGCAGGCTCCAGGTGGCACTTACCTCAAGCAGCTCTGGGAAGCAGCGGTATGTCCCTCATCTGGCTCCTATGCATAGGGGCAGCCAGGTGGCTCTGCATGCTACCCTGTCCGTAGGTGCTACCCCCACAGCTCATATCAGCCATGGTTCTCAGCCAGTGGGAGCTGCAGAGCTGATGCTTGGGGTGTGGGCAGCAAGCAGAGCCACCTGGCTACCCCTATGCATAGGAGCCAGAGGGGGGACATGCTGCTGCTTCCAGGAGCTGCACAGAGCCACAGCAAGTAAGGACCCTACCTTAGCCCTTCTGAGCTGCTGACTAGACTTTTAATGGCCCAGTTAGCAGTGCTGACCGGAGTCACCGAGGTCCCTTTTTGACGGCATTCTGGCTGAAAACCAGACCCTTGGCAACCCTAACCAGCAGTTGTGTAGGCAGGGATAGAGCCATTGATCCACCTACTCCCTGCCCCTCTCTACCCATTTGCTCACAGAGGACTGTATTTTTGTAAATTTCAACAGTTTAAATAGGTTTATATTTTGCATTGATTAACATGTCTGTTCTTGTTTTGGGAGAGTGAAAGAAGGAAGGCGATTGATGCAACAGGAGGCCTTATATATCCCAGTGAAGGATCTTCTTTGCTATTTCTGATTCTGTCAAGACCTACGTACAGTACATGGAGATGTGAAAAATGTCCCTGGTTTCCTTCATGAGAAAGATTCTGACAGTCAGAACAACTTGTATTATAAACTAGTCAGATCTCATCAGCAAATCAAAGCCAAACCTGGGAATTACTAGCATGGAAGATCCTCCACACAAATCCATATGCCATAGGTGTTTCAGTAACTATTACTGTCCTTTGTGTCAGCACTGAACCCAGGCCCCAACATGTGTCAGAGGGCACTGTGCTATTATAATCACTTGTGGTCATTCAAGCTCCCACAGCTTCTTTTGCAACAATAGAAGAGTCCTGCCTGAATTCGTCTTTGAGTTATTATTGTCCCTGCCAGCAGGTATATGGGATCTTGGGGAGCAATTACCACACAGGTGGGGTGCCAATTAATTTCTTTATTAAAGGAAAAAGGAAGTGCTGGGGAATTACACAATAAATATCTGAAGGGATGGGGTGCTATAGGGTGTTGTACAATAGGAATTCATGAGGGGGGTTCTATGAACAGCTGTAGGAGAGTTCTAACAGTGCGGTACAGTAAGTTGGGTTCAGCACAATGGGTAAAGTACAGTCAATAAGCAACTTAACTTTATATAGGAACAAATTCTAGATACGTGTGAAATGCAAACGTACCAAAAGAAATGCAAAATAAAATGGTACTTCTACACAAAATGAGTAACAATCTTAGATTAGAATTATTTAAGTTGGTTGGTGGCCCTTATATACATGTAACACAATGGTATTTTAATGTAAATACAAAGTATATTCAGCAATTATGGATAAGTAAATTATGCAACGTTAGAAAAATTACTGAACTTAATTTGTTGAGGCTTGTGATAGCAAGAGCTGTACCTAAAAGCTGGGTTAAGGAACGGGGAGGAGGGGAGGGATGCTTAGCGGGCAATGATGAGAGGAGAGTGCGGCTTGAAGCAGTTGAGAGGCTCTGGAGCCCTGCAGGTAAGGGACAAACGGGCCTAGAGAGAGGTTTAAGCACCACGGGGGGGGAGATTGAGCGGTTGGAAAAAACAGAACAAAGTTATACAGGGGAGAACAGCAAGGGATTGGGAATGTCGGTGGCCAGCAAGGAGTTGTAACAGAGAGACACAGAGAAGCACACAGAGGGGGGCCGATTGTGAAGCGGGGGAAAACAGACCAAGTTATACAGAGGGAGAGAGCAGCAAATAACCTTATTATCTTAACAACAACTAGGCAACGACAAAAATATCACCAATTCTAACAAAACTATAACAAGCATACTACACGGAGCAACAGAACACAAAACTATAACAACGGCAGTGTGAAAACTTACAGCTTACCAATTATTAGGGAGCAACAAAAGAAACAAGGGCAGCTGTGAAACTTACAAGTCTAATCCTTAACCAAACTACATAACTTAATTAACTAAAAACAAAACCTATGGTGCCTATGCTATGGGGAAGTTACAGAGGCAGAGTGGTATGTGCCCAAGGGTATGGTGCTGCAACAGTGGAATCGCTGCAAGCAGAGAGCCCAGAGGCAAAGCCCCAGGAGGCATGCTTTAGCAGCTGCACAACTTATTTTTAGCAGCAAAGTACCGCGGTGTTTAGGAGAGGGTTTTAAGCACAGACCAAGGTAGCTTGATCTGCTGCATGGGGAGACAGAGCCAGCAGCTAAAATAATAACAATAAAGAGAAGAGAGTTTCAACAGCAGGGATTCTTACCAGCCCCTAATGCAGCAGCAAAGGAGAAGCAGCAAGAACATCAGAAGGCTAGGTATGGTCTCAATAATTCAGCGAGACTTCGCCAGCAATTCGTTCTTCGTGGAAGGGGGGGGTTAAAAAAATGGGTGAGGTACGCCTCAAAAAATAATGAGAGTGGTGAGAAGGACCCCCAGAGCCCCTGGCTGTATCAGACCAGGCGGCGATGCAGGAACCTTTCTGATCTTATGTTTTAAAAAATGTCTGTTTTTAAAGGCTAAACTCAGGCAGTTTCCCACCAGTCTTTTGATTGCTCTTCTTGATACAGGAGAGAAGAGGAGGCAGGAAAAAAACTGTAGTGTGACCACAGAGACATGCTGGGCGAGTCCTGTGCATAGGTGGACTCAAAAGCACATGAGGCCTATGACTCATGCCATGATCTTAAAAAACACCCAATTAGGTCTTTGCAGCTCTGGACCATTCCTATCCTACACCGAGCCCAGGTTTAACACGGTGATAGATGACTAACCCTCTTGACAGGGAGTGGTCCACTTTAGCACAAGTGCCCCTCCCTTTGAGAAGGGCAATGGCCTTCTGGCTAAAACAACTTTAAGCGGGCTCTCCTTGAGAAGGCAGTGGCCCTGGTAACAACTTAACAGCCAGGGAGGGGAGGCCACAGGAGAACAAAAACAAAATGGACTATGGGGACAGCTGTAAGAAACAAAATGGAATAGGGGGATAGCTGTAACAGACAATTATATTTTGCTACAAAATTATTTTTCTCTTCCCCTCCAAAGAACTGTTGTGCAGAGTTGCTAACACGGAATAGCTGCTGTAAGTGTGAAGGGTGGTCAATGTATGGATTTTCTGAGTTGTCAGATTTTTAAACTGAAAGCTAACAAACCAGATTTGCCAATATGATGAACATTGTAGCCAATGTTGGAATGGAATCTAACAGGATAATCCCCTTTTTACTGAGCCCAGGGAGCATTAGCTTAGTAATTTTAATGCTAGTTTACTTTCAGGTCACCTTTAACTTGAACAGTGTTTCTCAAATCAGAACATTTGGTTATTCTTAACCAATCATCAATTTATTAAATAGACAGAACCACATTAATACACAAGGAACAGTTCATCAAGCAAGTGTAGACACAACCAATACTTTAGACATGTATTGAACACACCAATACAGCCCTGCAAGCAATTGTCATAAACCGGAGTGGGCAAACTTTTTGACCTGAGGGCTGCATCAGGGTATGGAAGTTGTATGGTGAACCATGAATGCCCAGTGGGGGAGAGGGAATCTATGGGATGTAGCATGGGGGGCTCTATAAGGAAGGTTGCCAAGGTGGGTGGGGTGGGGGCTCATGGGGTATGATGGGGAGGGGGCTCTATAGGGGCAGTACCAGGGACTCCTAGGGGCCCTGCTGGCAGTGACACCAAGGTGGTCATATCAGGTACTGCCATGGGCGAAGGAACCCTAGCTGGGACAGATGTGGCCCCTGGACAGTTTCGAGGCTTTCAAAGGTGAGGCTGTAGGAGACTTGGAGGCAATTGGGCATGATGCTGTGAAGAGAGGGGCTGCTGTGCAGAGGTGGGGTTCTGATCCTGGAAACAGCATGGTGAAGTCGTGTCTGCACAGTGTGGCTTTGTGCATGCCGGAAGATGGTGGAATTGTGACGGGGGGCTGGGGAGTGCCGGGCAGGCGGAGTGGGGCAAGCCCCCAACCCCACTCCCTGGTGAGAGCGCCAGGTGGGTGGAGCAGGCCAAGTCTCCGACCCCACTCCCTAGTGGGAGCTCGAGGGCCAGATAAAAATGTTTGATGGGCTGGAAGCAGCCCATGGGCTGTAGTTTGCTGAACCCTGTCATAGACTATAGTTGAGTCTCTGTAATTATATCTACAAACAATGGAAATCACCAAGATTTTTATTACATTTCCTTATGACATTAATCATCAATTCTTTAGTATCTAACACCTTTCCAGTATTTCTCCAAGAAGTAAAAATGGACTTGTCTTTAAGGTATTTCTAAGCATATAGCTCCTACTATTTGAATAGTTTGTCCAAAAAGGAGCAATTTTAGAATATCCAACACGATTGTTTAAAGTTATGGTTCAAACTTTTCTTAAGACAATGTATTTGGACTTATAAGGAAGGGCATGTGTATAGTATTAGTTATAATCCAAAATATGGCTACTTGAGACCTCACTAAAGAGAGTAGACTCAGCAAAATAACCCACAGTTATATATGTTAAAGAAAAGAAGAGGAAATACAATCTTGAAATGAAATCTCACTACATTTTCTTATCCTGTTGGAATGTGTTTATGTGAATACTTAATGTCTAGGAATACTTGTGTTTTTGCAATGCCAGCCCTTTTCTTGACAAGTTAATGTATTGGATAGTGAACCTGCAAAGCAGGCAGGTTTTATAACGAGGCCTGACTTCTGCTCACAGTCTGACTTTTGGTGACTTTGCTTTATATCAGGAGGACTGTCACTTTAGTTCAGGCCTCAGGCCTTAGGCCAGACCTCATGTTTCAGGCTCTCTGTCTACTACAGGATTCAGCAAAAATCTGTTGGAAAACTCTGAGATTCTACACAGTGACCTCAGTTTTATATAGTTTGATTTCAAGGCTTGTTTGAAGCTGATTTCTATTGTCATTTGCCAACTGGCTTTTAGCTTTTGGCTTTTTCAGTTTCTCTGCTGCTTCCACTGATATCCAGCAAATGACATCAGTACATAATAAATTTCTTCTATGTTTCTTTTAGTGTCAGGTTTGATTCATGTAATGAATTCTATGTCATTTTTAGCCTCAAACAAATGGACAGTTCCTAAGTTGGAGAGAAATATATTATTATTATATTATTAATAATAATTATTATTATATTGGCTTTTTGAGGTATCACAGAGTTTGACTTCTGGAAGTTTCAAGTTCTTGAGTCACCAGAAAGTTATTCCTAAGTGATATAAACCTACATTTTGTTTTCCCTTTTCTCTGGTTCTTAATTAACATATAGGAGACAAAGGACACTTTGAACAGGAAAAGGGGCAATGGGGATCATCTTTGCTAGACTAAGGGAGATGGATGTCTCATAAATTATGGAGTATTTGGTCTGAAAAACTAACAATAGTTGGAAAATTTCTCATAAAGCATCAGATCATTCCTTTTCTGGGAATTGTCTATTTTAGCTTTAGGTTAATTAATGCTCCCCAGGCAAAATATCCCACCTGTGAGAATGGGCTTATTGACTCTTTGAGAGGAAGCAAAAGTTTAAAATGTGCATAAGGGATATTGCCACCAGATAGTTAAAAGGGCAGAGAGAAAGAAGATACTGCAACATTCCACCATACATAGATTATTTTTTCATGCATCTAGTCCATACACTGCTACCACCTTAAAATGTAGTAGAAATAGGTCTTATGGGAATATTCTGAATATTGGAAGAACTACACAAATTGCAGATTCCCAGTTTGCATCCATTGGTCAAATTTACTGGTGGATAGTACTAAAACTATACAAAATTATATTATGTGTTTTGAAAGGTTATTTCTCAGTCATTTGTATTGTTCAGTTACTTTCTTGCCAACAGCTCTGAAGTTAGGATGAGATTATACTGTCAAATTATGTAAATATATACAAGTTTTACAAGTTTTCATCATAAGAAAGTAAGCAATATTAATAACAAATAAATGCAATGTATATTCCTGTCCTAGAGAAACTTCCTGAAGTAAGTTTCGTTGTGTAGGTAGTCAAGTCAGTAACCTGTATGTTCAAAGGCATCGTCATTTCTGACAAGTCATTTTGGGAACCCTGGATACAGATTTTAATGCTGAACTCTTATTTTCCTATACAAATTGTCTGTAACACTGCACAGTTCTCTCCAGCACAGGGTATATATCTAAGCAGATCCAGGGGACAAATTGAGATGGTGGATATTTTTAAAGGAATTTAAATTCTTCAGAGCTGCCAAGCAGCTCAACTCTCTGCATTGCTTACCGGGGGCTAGATTTTGCCATTAGACACAGCTCTGAACAAAGGGAGTAAAGTGCAGTGAATTTTTTTTTACCAAAATATTCTTTCCATAAAAAATTTAGATTCAAAACACCAAACATTTCATAAATTTGTGTCCATTTCACTGAATTTTTCATTTTTAAATAAAATCTAAAAATCCAAAAAAATCAAAACCATTCATTGTGATGTTTTCAAAACATTTAGTTTTTGTTTCAAAATTTCTTTCAATTTTTTTAATCAAAAATATTTAAAAATACTTGAAATCAAAATGAAGTATTTAATTATGACTCAAACAAAATGTTTCATTAGCCCTGAAACAATATTTTTTTCAACTTGCAAGAAATTTAAAATTATTTGATTTTTGGTTTTCTTTGACTTTTTGAAATTGCCAATGAATTAAAAATCCTTTATTCACCCAGCACATAAACTGCACCATCCCAGAAACACTACTCAGTCACAATTCCTCCCCTGATTCCTCCTGGTGCTTCAGTGGTAGTACTTTATTGTTGGTATAGGCTTGGTGTATAGTCCAGAAGTACAGCATCACATACACACACACCCAATATTGATTCAGTTACTTTACCTAGAGAGTTGGCGGGGGGACAAAGTTCCATTCATTTCTCACCCATAGTCCCTGTGCTCTAGAGTGGAAGTAAGCAGGCATGTAGCTCCACTTATTCCTGTACACATGAACCCAAGGTCATGTAGTCCATGGCAAGGGTGAGTTTTTATTCTCTCTTACTCCTTTGCCAAGGTATACAGTCCAGTCACAACCTAGGTTATGGACATCACCTCTCTAATGCTGGGAAATGGCTTTTTCTCCTGCACATTTACAGGAGAAAAAGGCAACTAAACTATACATTTACAGGATGTAAACTATACATTTACAGGAGAAAAAGCCAACTAAACTATACATTTAGTTGTTTCCTTTAAGCACTAGCAATAGAAATTAATAGGTGCAGTTTTCAGTTTTCCTCTTAGGTACAGTAGATTGTTGAATACTTTGTAAATATATGAAACTTCCCTTTAAAAAATCAGACAAAGTAGCTCTTTCTAAAAGTAAAACTTAGGCTAATTCACCAGATGACTGCTTTTTATTGTAATTATAGGCCACTGCTGAAATAATATTATATTTTCCTTGATGTTCGTTCATGCTATTAAACTAGATTAAAGTGAATAGCATACTGGGAAGATGTTCTCTTTGCACATCCAGCTCATATGTAATCTTATTTTAGAATGCGGTCAGTATGATGTTTTAGCTCAGCAGAGTATTAATATAAACAGTAACTGAACTAAATTAATCAATTTGCACATTTCATCTTCCAAACTGAGGAATATGAGCTGAATTCAGGATTCAGTAGTTTGGAAACGTCCTTGTCTGCTTGCTCCTTCCCCTAAGAGTATTTACTGATAACTGAAGGGATTGTGCTTTTGCTGTTACTCCAGTTATAATTGCATTCATCAGGAAGAAATTGCATGCTAATTTTTAGCTGGATGGTGGCTTTAGATCACTGTCTGTGTTGAGGGTGGGGGACCAAGAGGAAAAATGGACTGTGCATTGGAGGCTGCCCCTAAAGACACTGTGAAATCACTACTACATCGTTTTACAGGCTGCAGTGTGGGTGCATGCCCTACTCTGCACAAGCCCAGCTCTACTCACTACTGCAGAAGTGGCAGTAGGAGGCAAGAGTTTATCCACGACCCTGCGCTTACTTTATCTTGGCCATCAAAAATTTCAAGAGCTGCTGTTTGCATATATTCTTGGGTCCTTATGTGATGGTTCACATGGACCAATGCCATGCTTGGCCTCTGCTCTGCAAAGAAAGGAAGGCTCCTTTGTGCCATTCCCCCAGCCTTGGGCACCCAACCTAGGCATGGAACAATCAAGTCCTTAAATATGGTTTCCATTCCTATTGGATTGAACATTAGTTTGTGGGAATCATATTTACAGGAATTATGTGGTCTAACTGTGAGAAGTGTGGTATGGTCCAAGAACAGCACTGAAAGCATGGAATTCCCAAGGCTCATCCTGCCTCTGACACCTTCTGCAGCCATGGGCAAGTCATTTAGGGCAAATTTTTCAAAACTGGTTGCCAGAAATGATATTTATAGGGACTGAAAAAAATGACCTGATTTATTTAGCAGGAGCAGCTCCCATTGAAGTTATCTGTAAAATCTACATTTCCCCATCCTTGAATTGACAGTTCTGGCCTCTCTTTGCTTTTGAGAGCCAAGAGATAACAGCTCAACTACACTAGCTAAGAAATGCATTAAAATGTATTTATTAGTTCTTTCCATCTTCAAAGCCCTTTACAAACATTATTTCAAGGCTGCATTTAATATATAAATAATTGTATCAGGAATATAAAATACATTTACAGTATGTTGATCATTTGTTTATGTGGAAGAATGGGACCATATTTTTCAGCATTGGTGCTCACTTTTATAGTGATATTCATAGCCTAGAAGGCTGTTTGAAATATGTTATGGTAAATGTTTTGTTCAGAGGGAAAGTTTAGAATAGCAAGTATAATTCCAAACTGAACCACTTGGGGCAACTGTTCATTATGGCTAGCAGATCAACAGCACCAGTCTGCAGACCTCCTACCAGTCCCAGATTTTGCCAGACTGTCTCACTTTGACCCCGAAACCTCCTGTCCCGGCTGAAACAGCTCCTGTCCCATGGGGTTGGGTGGGCTCAGCTCCCTACTCCAGGTGTTGCAACCTGCCCACCAGAACATGGGGTCACAGTGCTACTCAGGTTTTGCCCAGCCTCCCTGACTGTGGGGGATAAGGAGGTCAGCTAGGACAAATTTGAGTGAGTGGAGCTGCAACTCTGTGCATCAAGTTGCAATGCCAGTCTTTCAAATGTGACCCGACTCCTGCCCAGCTACCCCACAGAACAGGAGCCACAGGAACCACAGTTGCTGGTAAGTGTGGCGCAGGCTTTTTCTGCAACGTACCCTTGGATCTCTCATTCCCCCATCCCCGGAGGCAGCATCTGGCCCAGTTAGGCCACTTGAAACACTGGGAGGTATGAGTCTGGAAGTATAAGTGGGTGGGACAAGAAAGTTGGACCCGAAAGAAAAAAAGAGGGACTGAGAGGCAGGAGCTAGCAATGGTGTTTGGGAGACAACTGGGTCCCTCAACATGACTGCTGGATTTTCCTCCTGTATTGGAGAAACTGTCAGCCAGTCAGACACAAACAGCTCAAAGGAGCTACAGGGAAATCCAGGTGCACAGATGACATGCACAGAAAGGGGTACCAGTAAAGGTACCACTGCTGCCAGCTCTCCTGAATCTTTAGTAAGTAGCATGGTTTTGGATGGGCTAAACCCCATCTGATAGAGATGTCAGAATCTCCAGCCCTCTAGCAAATTTGAGACCTCTGATTGGCTGCCTCACATGCCCCACTTGACCACTTCCTTTGCCTGAACAGCCAATCAGAGCAGCTGTAGGCAGAGGTCTCTCTTCCCCCATGTCCCTCCCCTCAGCAATCTGAAGCCAGATTCTCACAGGAAGGGAGGCAGAAGGAGGGAACAGAAATAGCCCAGCAGCTCCCCAATCCCCTTCTCCCCATAAGCAATGGGGATAAGATGGTGCACCTGCTCCTACCCCTCTTCAGCTCCCCAGGCCTGAGAAAGTGGGGTGAAGAATCCCAGAAGGAGCAGAAGTGAGGCAGGGGGGAAAAACTGAGGGAGGGTTGAACAGGGTTGGATGGGGGCTGAACTGATTGGGTGGGGGCAGAATTAATTACTTGGCAAGAGATGGGCTGATGTGGAAGTAAGAGCTCCTGCATAAGGAGATAAAAATCACTTACCCAATGCATTTGAGGGAGTGGTCTTGTGGCTGTTGGGCTTCCAGAATTTACCGTAATCACAGAATCATAGAATATTGGAAGGGACCTCAGGAGGTATCTAGTCCAACCCCCTGCTCAAAGCAGGACCAACACCAACTAAATCATCCCAGTCAGGGCTTTGTCAAGCCAGGCCTTAAAAACCTGTAAGGATGGAGATTGCACCACCTCCCTAGGTAACCCATTCGAGTGCTTCACTACCCTCCTAGTGAAATAGTGTTTCCTAATAGCCAACCTAGACCTCCCCCACTGCAACTTGAGACCATTGCTCTTGTTCTGTCATCTGCCACCACTGAAAACAGCCTTGATCCATCCTCTTTAGAACCCCCCTTCAGGTAGTTGAAGGCTGCTATCAAATCCCCCCTCACTCTTCTCTTCTGCAGACTAAATAACCCCAGTTCCTTCAGCCTCTTCTCATAAGTCATAAGCCCCAGTCCCCTAATAATTTTCATTGCCCTCTACTGGACTCTCTCCAATTTGTCCACATCCCTTCTGTAGTGGAGTGGACCAAAACTGGACACAATACTCCAGGTGCGGCGTCACCAGTGCCAAATAGAGGAGAATAATCACTTCCTTTGATCTGCTGGTAATGCTCCTATTAATACAGCCTGTAGGGCGGCACAGCCGCGGTTTGTCCCTCAGTGGGGCTGTGGGGTATCCGGCTGCCTCACTACCAATAGTCTTAAGCCCAGCCCTAGGCCAGGGTGGGTCAACAAACACTGAGTCAATACGCTCAGGCCCTCAGGGAGGGCTGAGCAGCAATAGTAGGTTTCGGACTCCTCAGGCCAGGGAAAGGAGGAGTCTGCCACCTGGAGGAGTGGCAGGGGGGATGCAGGCCCTCCCACTCCACTGAGTCCCAGCCCGGGGTCCTAGCAGCAGCAGAAACTCGCTGCTGTCAGTGGGGATCCTGGCCGCAACACACTGACATTGGCTCTGGCTGCCCCCGGGCTACTTCCACTCTCTCCCTTGTCGGGTACCTGAGTCGTCGTAGCGTCACCAGCGGTCTCAAACACCATCGGCTCCTCTGGGTAAGTGTTCGACGATGGGCTCAGCGGCTCCTCGGGGTAGCTGGCCAGAGGCAGGCTAGGCTTTTCCTCAGGGTAGCGGGCAAGAGGCAGGCTTGGCCCTTCCTCGAGGTAGTGGGCAAGAGGCAGGCTTGGCCAGTCCTCCTTGGGGTAGCGGGCGCGAGCCAGGTTCAGCCAGTCCTCCTTGGGGTAGCGGGCGCGAGGCAGGCTCGGCCAGTCATCCTCGGGGTAGCGAGTGCAGGGCAGGCTTGGCTGGCCGGGTGTGAACTCCAGCTGGCAGCGGCCGCAGACATCTGGTCCTGGCGGTGGCTGGGATCCTACTGAGCTCTGCAGGTCAGCTTTTATACTTCCGGGTCTGTGCCATAACCTCTGAGGGGCGGGCGCAGGACCTGGCGGCTCCACCCACAGCAGGGTTGGGGGAGGTTTGTCCCTCAGCAGGGCTGTGGGGTATCCCACCGCCTCGCTACACAGCCCAATATGCTGCTGACCTTCTTGGCAGTGAGGGCACCCTGCTGACTCATATCCAGCTTCTGGTCCACTGTAATCCCTAGGTCCTTTTCTGCAGAACTGCCGCTTAGCCACTTGGTCCCCATTCTGTAGCGGTGCATGGGATTCTTCTGTCCTAAGTGCAGGACTCTCCACTAGTCCTTGCTGAACTTCATCAGATTTCTTTTGGCCCAGTCCACCAATTTGTCTAGGTCACTCTGGACCCTATACCTACCCTCCAGCATATCTACCTCTCCCCCCAGTTTAGTGTCATCTGAGGGTGCAATTAATCCCATCATCCAGATCATGAATAAAGATGTTGAACAAAACCAGCCCCAGGACTGAGTTTAACTGTAAAAAGTATGTGAAAGTTCATAAAATATTACAATAACCTATACTTTTTTTCTTCTTGAAAATGAACCACAAAAAATAGGTTGTCATTGATATGAACTAGTGCAAGAAAACAAGACAGGAGGGAGGCCAGCTGGTCTTTCTCTGATACAAAGAACTTTTTCACTTGTGAGTTCTGAAAATCATAATATCATGATATCCTGTCCTCAGCCCATCTGTGGGGTATCTAAATGCCCGCATCAACAAAGGCATGAAAGATTCTGTTTTGCCACCTGTCATAAACAGATAAGGGTTAATGCCTCTTTTATCTGTAAAGGGTTAAGAAGTTCACCTAGACTAGCTAACACCTGACCAGAGGAACCAATGGGAGAACAAGATGTTTCAAAAGAAAGGAGGGAAGTTTTCCTTTGTTTACAATCTCAGTTTCAGCCGGAGTGAAAAAGATCAAGGAACCAGCCTCTTATCAGAGTAGTAAGTTTTAGAAAGGGATAAATAGGTTTATGTTTATTTTCTTTGTAACTTGTCTTGGTATCATTAAGGGAATTATCAAAATTGAGTATTTGAGTATTTTTTTGTGTAACTAAATTTTGTGCCTAGGTGGAAACATCCTCTGTGTTTTAAATCTGTTGTCTGTGAGAGTAACTGGTATGCTATCTCTCCCAGAGGGTTTTCTTTACCTTTCTTTTCTTTAAGTAAAAGCCTTTTTCTTAATACCTGATTGATTTTTCCTAGTTTTTTAGATCCAAGGGGGTTGGATCTGGATCTACCAGAAGGCTGGTGGGAGAAAGGAGGGGGGATGGTTAATTTTCTCCTTGTTTAAGATCCAAGGGTTTGGATCTGTGTTCACCAGGGAATTGATGAAGTCCACTCAAGACTACCAGGGAAAAGGTGGTACGGGGGTGGTGGCAGCGATACCAGATCTAAGCTAGTAATTAAGCTTAGAAGTGTCCATGCAGGTCCCCACATCTGTACCCTAAAGTTCAGAGTGGGGAAGAAACCTTGACACCACCCTTCCCTCTTGTGTTACTTTCTGCCCCACTATTTTTTCCTCCTATCCTAGCTCTCTGTCAGCTTTGCACCAAATCCTGAAATCAGCTAAACCACATCCACCCAAGCCTGCCCTGTCCAAAGAGGAAAGAACCCAACCAGATGGCGTCTCTGACCAGAATGGGAAGCAGAGTCCCATGGTCAACCTGCCAGCCAAAGCACCTATTTGTAACTGACCAGCCATCCACTGCTCCAAAGACATCAACAAAAGCCATTTTCTCTACACCTTTTCTATCCTATCTCTCCTCCACCTAGTGTCTGTTTGTCAGAAATAGCAGAAGTTAATACCCTTCACACTTCAGGACTGGAATTAAAATTAACCCTTTCTTTTTCAAAGATTGTTCTGAAAATAAGAGACCCTGATATTTTGCTTCCAAAAGGAGAGAGAGACTTTAAAGGTTTTGATTATTTCTTTTGTATGATCATTCAATTTCAGTTTCAATATAAATGTTTGTTTTCTTATGTATGATCAATACACTTTCAACTTTTAGAATGAATGCTTTTGGGTGTTTGCCAAGAAATTGAGTAAACCAAGATCTCTGTAGAAAAAAACCCTCAACCTCTTTGTATCACAATGTTTAGGTTGGACAGT
The DNA here is from genome assembly GCF_003597395.2 of Chelonoidis abingdonii. NCBI lineage: Eukaryota > Metazoa > Chordata > Testudines > Testudinidae > Chelonoidis > Chelonoidis abingdonii. Next base: position 132,302,734 of record NC_133770.1, read on the forward strand.
GAAAGAGTGCATAACACCTTTACCTCTTTTGACCCTTGAGATTACAACAGTGGGCAACACTAATTGTAACATACACATGCACCAGTGATGGGCAGGGGAAGTTCAAAAATCACAAAAAAGATTCCCCTCCCCGCATAGAGTCCTTTAAAACAATCTCATGATTTTTGAGGTCCAACTCATGGTTTTTGATCTCTTGAGGTTGACAATGCTGAGTTAAGGACCCCAGGACAAGTGATGTTTCAGTCACATTGCAAAAAATATCAGTTCAGTTTCTCCAGTGAATATGCCTGGGCCTGTATATTTCTCCAAACCCCATTTCTGTTCATAGTGTGATATCAGCTCACATCTAGCATATGCAGGAGGTCTTCCTCTTTATTATTGCTAGAAGCTAGGTATCTGATACACTATTCAGCACTGTTTGAAGATGTTGAAAAAGAGTTGTAGAAGCTAGAGAATGTAATGCTATTATACAAAGAAGAAAAATAAAACTAAGTGATATACTCTCACTGTATATATCAGAGTCACGGGATCTCATGGTGACTATATGGTAGTGATGTCAGATTATTAAGGATTTGCCATAACTTCATTCAAGGACATTGACTTCTCGAGCTCACTTTAAACAAGTTTGATCCTTGACCATCCATTGGCCTCTAGTCAGAAATACACGTTATCACTGTCCAATCGTAACAAGAAATTTAAATTTACTATTTTCAGTCCTTGTTTTCCTGGCAGTCATGTACACACTGGTTCTGTCCAACCACACTAGCCAAAACCAAACTTATAATAGTGTCCCTGAGCAGTGTGATCAGGGATTGTTTACCTAAGAATACCGCTGGACAGTGCTACAGTCTACTCAGATAGGTAGTCAGTCACACAGTGTTGAAATTGGATACAGGGAGAAAAGGGTAGGCCCCCTTCCTACCAATTGAAATGAGGAGTGAGTGTATTGGCACTGCCCTCTAATCCCTCTTCCCCTACTTTAATCACTAATTCAGGGACAATTCTGACATATCTACTACTCCCACTCCAACCTGATCCAGGAAAGCATAGTATAATTCTGCTATCAACAACTAAGTTTAAAATGTGATTTCTGGTGACTTCAAAAGAATAATAGTTATTTTGGCTGATTAGTTGCTTTCATTTTTGGAGAGGCATATTAGGGACAGAGTGGAACATTTGCTTCTTCATGCTCCAATAGTAGTGTAATTTATGCTGATTTATCCTGTTTCATAGTTTCTACAATTAAAAAAAGGACAGCAAAGAAAATGTATCTATCTCTTTTGTAAAACCATAGTGCCAGATTCTGCCCTCAGTTATAATGGTCAACATTCAGAGGAACTTACTGGAGTTTCTATTTACTTTGATGTAAAAAAACAGCATCTGGTCTGTTGATTTTAATGGCTTTACATCACTGATGAATTTGTTCCATTATTTTTTAAGTAGCTGAAAGAGACACCGCATGGCTACATACTTAGAGCAGGGGATGAGAAATCTGGGGAACTTGCTTCATTTCTTACTCTAAGGGGCTTAAAAGGGTATTGAGAAGAATGCAGTTTTACCTGATAAATATTTTAAATAGATTATAACTCTCAAGCAGTACTCTGTGAAACACTGACGTTTGTATAACAGTATTACAGTTTAACAGTCTCTTCAGGATACAACTACTAGAAGAGGATGATTACAAACACCTGAGCATTTCTAAGGGTACGTCTACACTACGGGATTATTCTGATTTTACATAAACCGGTTTTGTAAAACAGATTGTATAAAGTCGAGTGCACGTGGCCACACTAAGCACATTAATTCGATGGTGTGCATCCATGGTCCGAGGCTAGCGTCAATTTCTGGAGCGTTGCACTGACGAGTAGCCCATCCCGTAGCATACCGTAGTTCCCGCAGTCTCCCCGCCCCTTGGAATTCTGGGTTGGAGAGTCCCAGTGGCTGATGGGGCAAAAATCATTGTCGCGGGTGGTTCTGGTACAGCCTCACCCCTCCTTGTGAAAGCAGCAGACAACCAGTTCGCTCCTTTTTCTCCGGCGTGATACTGTGCATAGCACAGCAAGCATGGACCCTGCTCAGATCAATACCACAATAGTGGACATTGTAAACACCTCGTGGGTCTATGCAGTCTGTGCTGAACAGGACCTGCAAGCCAGGTGAGCAGAGGCGCGGCTACGGCAGCCGGCAACGAGAGTGATGAAGTACATGCAGACCACAGAATTATCTCAAACCGTGGGCCCTGTGCTTTGGGACTCTGCTGGGTAATGGGGCAGATGCTAGCCATTGAATGCCGATTTTGGCCCAGAAACAAGCACAGACTGGTGGACCGCATAGTTTTGCAGGTGTGGACGATCCCAGTGGCTGCAAAAAATTTCGCATGTTGTAAGGGCACTTTCATGGAACTTTTGACTTGCTTTTGCCCCTGCCCTGAAAACACCCATAAACCAAGATGAGAGCAGCCCTCCACAGTGGAGAAGCGAGTGGCAATAGCCTCGGGAAGCTAGCAACGCCAACAGACCGGTCAGTCGGGAATCAATTTGGAGTGGAAAATCTACGTGGGGGGCTGCTGTGATGCAAGTAGCCAAAGCAATCATTAAGCTTGCTACGAAAGGTTGTGATCTGGAAATGTGCAGGTCATAGTGGATGCTTTGCTGTAATGGGATTCCCTAACTTGGGGGGCGATAGATGGAACCCATATCCCTATCTTGGCACGGAGCACCAGGCACCAGTACATAAAACCGCAAGGGTTACTTTTCAGGTGGTGCTGCAAGCACTGGTGGATCACAAGGGACATTTCACCAACATCCATGTGGGAATGGCAGGAAGGGTTCATGACGCTTGCGTCTTCAGAAGCACTGCCTGTTTTAAACTGCTGCAGCAAGGGAATTACTTCCCAGACCAGAAAAATACAGTTGGGGATGTTGAAAGCCTATAGTTATCCTGGGTGACCCAGCCTACCCTTGATGCATTGGCTTCATGAAGCCATACACAGCGCCTGGACAGTGGCAGAGCTGTTCAACTACAGGCTGAGCAAGTGCAGGATGGTGGTAGAATGTGCATTGGCCGTTTAAAGCGCGCGCTGGCGCACATTACTGACTCTCTCAGACCTCAGCCAAACCAATGTCCCCTTTTTATTGCTGCTTGCTGTGTGCTCCACAATCTCGTGAGAGTAAGGGGAGCCTTTATGGCGGTGTGGAGGCTGAGGCAAATCACCTGACTGCTGATTACACACAGCCAGACACCAGGGGTGATTAGAAGACACACCACAAGTGGTGCAATCAGAGAAGCTTTGAAAACGAATTTCTCACGGGCCAGGGTACAGTGTGACTGCTGGTTTGTTTCCCCTTCATGAAACCGCCCCCCCCTTGATCTCACTCATTCCTGTAAGCAACGCACCTTCCCCTTTGATACAGCTTGCTAAGGAAATAAAGTCACTATCGTTACAAATCATGTATTCTATTAAAAGTCATTCCTGTAAGCAACCCAACCTCCCCCTTCGATTACAGCTTGCTAAGGAAATAAGTCACTATCGTTTAAAAATCATGTATTCTATTATTAAAAAGTAATTATAAAAAGAGCGCAGAAATGACAAGGTATCCCGGGTGTGGTTTGGAGGAGGATAGGAGGGAAAGAAAAGGCCATTAAACACATTTCAGCGTTAAAGACAGCCTTTTGGTTGGACTGTCCATGGGGGTGGAGTGGGCGGGTGCACGAAGCCTTCCCCCACGCTTCTTACATGTCTGGGTGAGGAAGATATGGAACATGGTGATGGTGAGGGTGGTTACACAGGGCTGCCGCGGCACTCTGTGACCCTGCTGCTCTTCCTGAAGATCCACCAGACGTTGGAGGATACAGTTTGATCACGTAGCGACTCCAGCGTTGCATCCCGCCACCGCTGATCTCCTGCCTACACACTCTGATCTTCCTGCCGCCCACCTGCACCTGCAGCGTCTCTCCTATCCTCCATTGGTCCCTCCTATCCTCACATTGGTCCCTCCTGTCCTCACGTTCACAGCATCTTTCCTGTACTTTTCTACCACGTCCTCCACTCATTCAGATGAGCTCTTTCATTGGCAGATTACTTCCATGATTTCCGAGAAAATTCGTCTCACGTTTCTTTTTCCTCTGCCTTATCTGAGATAGTCCTTTGGGATGGAGTAGGGAGACTTGAAAAATTTGCAGCTGCATGAGGGAGGAAAAAAAGGGAAAGAAGTATTTAAAAAGATACATTTACAGAAACAATGGTTACACTCTTCCACAGTGAACAATACTATTCACCTTTCATAGCACGTGTGATTTCCCTACAAGGTCGCATTTTGCATCTTAAATATTGAGTGCCCGCCGGCTCTGGTGTTACAGATCACAGACGCAGGTCCGGGCACAGAATTCAGCTTGCATGCGTCCATGGTAAGCCATTGTCTTTCGGCTTCTCCAGCCCATATACACAATGCCCTCTGATGTTTCTTTCTGTTAACATGCAGCAGCAGAAGCCAACCCCCCCATCCAATCTCTAGGATGATTGCTTAACCCCTCCCCAACCGCAAGGCTGGTTATCATGGAAGATCACTGCTAATAACCCCCCCCTGTTCCCCCCACCGGGTGGCTGGTAGCTGGAAGATTCCTGCTAGCCCAAATGCAAAAAAGCTCAGTGCTATCCTCCTCCCTCCACCACTTGGCTATGTGCAAAGAAGGATTTCTTTAACAACAGTGCAGTAGGGAAATGGCCATCTCTGTCCCCTTAATTAAATTCCTGAATTTCAACCAGGTTACTAGAACGAATATCACTCTGCTGAGGATAACAGAGCGAGATAAAGAACGTCCTCTCGTCGGGGAGGAGTACAGAAACCAATTTAAAGAGCCCTTTATATCGATATAAAGGGCCTCGTAGTGTGGATGGGTACAGCGTTAAATCGGTTTAACGCTGCTAAAATTGGTTTAAACGCGTAGTGTAACCAGGCCTAACATTCCATCGAGCTGAGGACAATAGTGCAAGAATGCATTGTGAAGGAGATTATGGAATTTAATCATCAGCCAACTCTGGGTACCCTCAAGCTCCCTTATAAGAGGGGAGGTATCCAGCCTGCTCCCCTCTCTGCATCTGGCTAGCCTCCTCCCTGCCTTTTCTGACCTTTTTTGGGATGGACTGCACTCCTGTGAACACACAAAGGGAAGAATGTGCTTGATAGTTTTTTTATACTGAGAATTTTATTTTGGAATAGCTTGCAAACCTTTAATCAATATTTCAGACACAGCTGTGCTAAAGTACAAGTTGTTGTAATCACCGTGGTTCAAGCTAGAAAACAGTCACATTGTTGCATAATGCAAGTACTGCACTGTGTGCCAGGAAATAGAGCACAATCATCTGGAGCTCTCCTGTGTATGCTAATAATTCATGAGAATGATATTAATGAGATCCCTTGAAGAGAAAAGGCAGAAGTAAAAACGTCAGAGGGGTTTAATGGTTAAGATATTAAAGTGATATAGCAGAGAAAAAGTGCTTACAACACTGGAATTCCAAGAGTTAGGTCAAACTGCTTGAAGGTTAAAGAGCTATATCTGACCTTGCGCCACAGATCTATAAACTGACAGCAAATCTGTTCAGAGGAGCTTATTGTGCCACTTTCTGTGTGATTTCTATGGGAAATATTGACAGTATTGGGCCAATAACTTTTTTCTTGTGTAAATGAACACTATCAGTGAGAAAAATGTATTGCTCTCAAACATACATTCAGATTTTTCTTTTGAAACTGTCACGATCATCTAAAAAGAAACAACTTCAGAAGCCCAAAACAAAATAGAACTTGTATATCAATGAAAGTATCCAAAAGAAAAGAATAACATGATTTACATGAGGAGAAAAAGCAGCAGCTTTTCTCTAGCTCTTATAAAATATGTTGAGACGTATAAAAATAACACTGTAGAAAATGTTACTTTCCATTGATTTCAATAGGAGTTGTATTAGACCCTAAATATGGCTATAGAAACCTTACTTTTGGCAACTATTTTTGAATATTTTGGCATCTGTATGGAAATAATGAATGGAATAATGAGTGTATGCACTCACCATTGCACTCAGGGGAGGTATAGAATGAAATTATTTTTGTTAGACTGATTTAAGACCACAGGTGAGATTTTCCAAATTTTCTAGGGGCTAGAGGTTTAAATGTATTTAGACACCTAATTACATCTTTAGGCATCTAAAAACCTTTTAAAATATGGCCCTAAGTGATTTAGGAGCACAAGTCTAAAACTCAGCTATGCCATTTTGAAAATCCCACACCAAATTCTTAAATCCGCAGTAACTCTCTTGACTTCCATGCAGCTACCTCATGTTTATACCACTGTAACTGAGAGTACAAGTCAGTCCAAAGTCAAAGCAAATTTAAAAATTTAAAAATGAAAAAAAAGACGACATAGGACAGTGAATTATTGCAATGTACCTATTTTTGCCTTTAGAATTTTGAATTTAAATACCACTTGAGGCACAACTGAAAGTTATTACGATAGTAGCTTCCTCCTAGTTCTTAGCAGATATTGCTCCACCTCACAAAGTGACTGTACAGCACAATCTGCCAAGTGCAGGGGAAGAAAATGACAAATAGAAGCAAACTAGTGGTGACACAAAATGTTCTTCCTGACAGGCTGTAGGCATGAAGCTATAGTTAATGCTGTACTATGGATATTTCATATATTGTGACTGTCACAGGGTTTTAAGGATTGTCAGTCTGCCTGTAACTGCTTTGTCCAGGCCCTTGCTGACTGCTGAATGGTTAAGTAGTAAATGAGTACCTGGCCCTAATACAAAGTTTACCCTAACTGAGTTTGGGTAGGTATCCCAGGGTAAAGGTGCTTCTGGATAGAAGGGGCTCAGGGAAAAAGTTGCCCGGGAGAAGGAACTGGTCAAGAGACTTCCTGCATAGCTTATTCAACAAAGACTGACACACTGTCAAGCAAAAAGTGGCAGTCATCAGAATGTCCCTCAGAGTCCATGAGGAATTCAGCACAATAGTGCTCCATGGATAAAGGACCAAGGCATAAGACTGACTAACCCAAAGGCAATGGGTTTTCCTGTGGAGTAGTGGAACAATGGTTCAACCTATTGTTCTGCGTTGGTCTTTTCAGTTAATAAACAAGAACCTTCAAAGGGAGTGCTCATTAGTACCTGAAGGTCTGTTTGGATTTGTTTATACCTAGGAGAGAGGAAATGAAGGCAGGGCTCAACTGCAGTGGCATGTCTGACCACAAGGGAGTGTGCAGGGATGTCCTCTGCCATAACAGTGTTATGTTTTGATTCATATACATATGTCTTTAAAAGCTTTTTCTCTGAAAATTTCTATAAATGTTTGATTATTAGCCAAAAGAATAAAATAATATTTTATTCCTCGGTTCAAGTAACAAGATTCATGAGAACATCATAGATATGATGTCCAAATTATACATATCAATTAAGTAGTTCAGGTGTCAGATAATTCATCAGGAATTTACAAAGAATGCTGGTACCATGGATGAATGTAAATGCAAGTCTCGGGAAAGAGCAACTGCATTGAAAATTAATCAGGAAATATTTTTTGGAAGATCAAGAATACTCAACAATAATCTTGGTACATATTGCTCCATTATAAGTGTTTTAAAATAATTTCACCCTTTATAAAATTTGTTTATTCTGAATATTCCCCGTTCCTACAGTTCAACTGAGGCAAAAGTCTTATAGCTTTCGATGAGAGATTGTGTTGAGATTTTCAAAGGCATCTAAAAGGGATTTGGTGCCCATCTCCCACCACCTGTCAATGAGAGTTGAGAGTCTAACTGACTTAGGCCCCTTTGAAAGTCCCCACCTTCTGTCTGAAAAAGAATTCACTGAAACCTGCAGGATTGGGTCTAATATTCAAATGTAAAGTTTCAGAGAGTTTAAGGCCAGAAAGGACTAGCAGATCATCTAGTTTGACCTCCTGTATATGCCATTACATTTCACCCAGTCACTCTTGCACTGAGCCCATTGACTTTATCTAGACCAAATCATTTCAGTCCACAGGAGATAAAACCATGTGCCATGGGCGGAGAACAGGCGAGACTGAGGTGCCGCCAGTGCCTGAGGCATGAAAGGATATACATGCATTCTAGACCATGTGGCAGAGCTCCAGCTTTGCCTCGGGGGGTCCTGCAGTTCTAGGCAGTTAGGGTTTGCCTCAGAGGTTTGCTGTGATCCTCAATGTAGCCTCTCTCCCCTCCTAGCGGCAAGGGTTACAGCTTATTGAGTCTCTGTCTTCCTACTCAGGGAGCATTTGTGTAGAGATGTGGGGAGGGTTGGGGGTAACCTGGGCCCATCCTCTTCTCTGAGTTATAGCCTAGGGACCCTAATGGCACCAGCAACAGGTATTTTTTTTCCATACTACCAGAGCTATAGCCCTTCCCTGAGCTACTTCCTCAAAAGGACCCTCCTAGTACCCTCCTTGGTACCTGACCATGCTTGTCCTCCCAGCTCTTTCACTGCATACCTTCTTTCTTCCAGCCTTCCCACCTCAGCTGGAGTATTGTGTCCAGTTCTGGGCACCGCATTTCAAGAAAGATGTGGAGAAATTGGAGAGGGTTCAGAGAAGAGCAACAAGAATGATTAAAGGTCTTGAGAACATGACCTATGAAGGAAGGCTGAAAGAATTGGGTTTGTTTAGTTTGGAAAAGAGAAGATTGAGAGAGGACATGATAGCAGTTTTCAGGTATCTAAAAGGGTGTCATCAGGAGGAGGGAGAAAACTTGTTCATCTTAGCCTCTAATGATAGAACAAGAAGCAATGGGCTTAAACTGCAGCAAGGGAGATTTAGGTAGGACATTAGGAAAAAGTTCCTGACTGTCAGGGTAGTTAAACCCTGGAATAAATTGCCTAGGGAGGTTGTGGAATCTTCATCTCTGGAGATATTTAAGAGTGGGTTAGATAAATGTCTATCAGGGATGTTCTAGACAGTATTTGGTCCTGCCAAGAGGGCAGGGGACTGGACTCGATGACCTCTCGAGGTCCCTTTCAGTTCTAGAGTCTATTACTCTATAAAACACATCTACTTACTCCCAGCTCCTACCAGCCAGCCTCCTCTGAAGGGGCTTCCTTTTAGACTAGTCCCAGATGGTTCTAAATGGGCTTCAGATGATCTGATTAGCCTGTTTCCCTTGATTGCTTCTAATCAGTTCTTAACTGGTTCCAGGTGTCTTGTGGAGTCTGCCTGACTTAATTGCTTCTAGCACCTTCCTGACTGCTCTTGGGCAGCACCTGCACTGGTCACTCAGGGAATAGAAAACTATTCATCCAGTGTCCAGTATGTTTTCCTTCTGCCAGACTCCTGCATGTCCGCTGGCTCCTTTGACACCTTCGAGGAGCAGTGGGTGCAGTCCAGGGTTCTCTGCTTGGTGTCCCTTTTCAGTTCCCTTCTTTTAGCCCTGTGACCTCACTCCTGTTCCTTTTATCTCATTAGTTGTCCCCCGCAATTATTTGGTATCATGGACCTGTAGCTCCTCCCCTTAGGTGAGGGGAAAGTCCTTTATCAGTGGGCAGGCTCCGCCCACCCACTTCCTGGATACCAACAGTACCAGACTCCTGCACCCAATCAGTCTGTGTCTGTCACAATCGTTATGAGTGGATGGTAGTGTTGCATGTTATTAGAGGGGCAATTTTTTTCAACTTTCAGTATATTCTCAGATATGATGTATGATCTTAATATTATGTTGATTTTGGAATTCTTTGGAATAGGTAGCTCTAATAATTGTAAATATGATGTCAAAAAAATAATTTGTTATAAAATGAACTTGGGTCTAATTTTACAAGGTGCTGAATATCTTCTTGTGCTGAAATAAATGGGAACTGTAGGTATTCTGGACCACTAAGAGATTCCTCAGCATCATCTTGCAGGATTGGTTTTACAGCATGAAAATTTTCCAACTGAAAAGAAAATGAGTAGTTGGATTTCCACGACTAAAGAGAATACAAATTAAATAATCTAAGTTTAAAGGAGATCAAAGAATCTGAATATATTCTGATAGGTTTAGATCTCTTCTTAAATAATGCATGCAACAATAAATGAAAGCTGCTTAGAGGGAAAAGAGTAGGAAGAAATCAAGTCTGAATTATGAATGGTATGCAAAAGTGAGTGTGCTCTTTGACCTACAGTACCTGTCAGTCATAATCACAGTAATTCAGTGCAGGAGGAAATGCCTGACAACTTTTGCTTCTCCTAAAAATTCTGGTTCAGCTCATTTTCTTTATTCATGGATCCCTTGTTATTCTTATGGACCCAGGCTGAATGCTATAAAGGACTCACAGAAGTAACAGAAAATACACGTTGTCTTTTAGGAAATAGGAAGTCAGGAAAATTCATGTTTAATACAATAAATAAGTTTATAGAATAACTAATATTTGCAAAATGTGCTAGACATAGGGACCAATTCCACAGAGAGACTACCCTTAGAACTCCTCTTGACTGAGTGTGGAGTATTTGCAGGTTCTGATCTCTAATTTTTAAAAACAATCAACCACAGTTGCATTGTCTAGTGTTGAGCACTGATACATATAATCCTGCAGAAATTCACTTTAGACTTGGGAATCTCAGTCCTGCAAGGTGCTAAGTAGCTCTTGAGAGATGTCGAAAGCTCTCAGTATCCATTTGGATTCTTTCCATTCCCAAGAAATCATTGGGAGTTTTGCTATTAGCTTCCATAGGAGCAGAGTTAGACCCACTGACTTATTTGTGAAGTTAGACCACCCAGCTCCTCCCAGGAAAAGGCCCTAGATGTAGTAGCTCCAGAACGCTCCTTTTTAATCTTTAAACATTAATGGGGATAGTGCATTACTGCTCCAGCAAAACAAAACATGTTGATATCTGCTTCCAGAACAAATAACGGATTAGATTTTTTATCTCTTGATATTAAATTTGTTACACAACTTAATTATATATTTTCTTTAAAGAAGGTTTTTTTTTCAGAAAAAAATAGCCATTTGTCCAAAAAGATTTGACAGACTGCATGTTAGCTTTGTTATCTAGCTAATAATTAATACAATTGTTTTGCTGGTTAGTTTTCTTTTCTTATGAACCCTATGGACTCATCTTAATTAAAAGTAGAGACTATTACTTTTAACTAAATGACAATAACAAGAAAACACACAAGAGTTCCAAATGTGATCAAATTGGTATGATTTTAAAATATATTGTAAGTACTGTAGCAGAAATGTAATTTGTTGACTCTGGATAGAATAGCAACCAATTACTTTGACAAATCCATTAATAATGCAATATAGGATAAATATATTGTAAAGTTATCACAGTGCTGCTTTTATAAAATCTTTTCTTTCCCAGAAACACAATTTCATGTGCAATAAACTTGCTGATTTTTTCCTAATTTTTTCTAAGGGCAGCAGTCGTGGGTAGATAGACTTAAAGTCCAGTACAGTTCTAACGGAGCAAAGAGACTTTGAGCACGTTGGAAAGGAGATTTAAGTAAGAGTCTGTCAGCATTTCTTAACACAGGATGCCATAAAGGAGTTCATCTGTGCAATAATGCCTGAAGCCACTTTAATTCAGCACTCAAGGGTTATTGGCCCTGATTTCTGATGATTACATTGTGACACTCTGCGCCTCAAAGTAGAACCCTGGACTCCCTTATTCATCATTGTAATGTGATTATAATATGTTTTGTACAAAGTATGCCTTGTGAGGTTTCATTTGAGAGTCTTGATCTGATGAACTTTAATATCTTGTTGAATTGTATGTATTATCATTGTATGTGAAGGTATGAAGTATTGCTAGATGTGTTACTGAAATATGTTGTGAGGTTGGGAGATGCCCACACCTGGCCTTTCAGTAACAACAAAAGGGAAACCATCACTGGCAAGACAGTTAGTGATGGCCCATCCAAGAAGAATTCATTGTCCTAAAGGCTGCTCAGAGAGAGCATGTACGCAATAAGGGTGGCCTAACTAACATCACAGCAGGGATCTTTCTAGCAGCTGGAAGAAAGCATAAAAGAAGGACAGTGACTTCATCACTTGGCCTCTCTTCCTCCCCCGCCCCCCATATCAACAGCTGGAAGATCATCTGGGAGACAAAGACTTTGAACTAGGGAGATTGGTCCCAGGCTGGAAGGGAGTTCAGTCTGTATATTAGGAACTATAAGGTGCCTGTAACTTCTATCAGGGTGAAAGACTGTTTGATTCAAATCTTGCTTAGTCTGTTAAAGTTAGAATTTAGACTGTAAATTTATTTTTGTTTCTTAGGTAACCAATTTTAATCTCTTTACCTGCTACTTATAATCACTTAAAATCTATCTTTCTGTAGTTAATAAATCTGTTTGATATTTTATCTAAAACAATGTGTTTTTGGTTGAAGTGCTTGGAGAATCTCAGCTTAGGTTAACAAGGGCTGTTACACATCCACTACCCTTTTGTTGGAGTGAAGAACTAATTAATGAGCTTGCACTGCCCAAGGGAGTCTTGAGCAATGTAAGACAGTATATTTTTGGAGTGCAAGGCTGGAGATTGGGGTGAGTAGCTGATGCCTCTCTCAATATGATTCATGAATGGTTCAGTGAGCATTCATGCAATTTAGCTGTATGTAGGGCTCCACATGCTGACGGCTGAGTAATCACAGCTCCTGGAGGTGGTTGTCACTGGCATAGCATTGTGTGAGACAACACAGGCTGGAGAGTTACAGAAGCACAGCAGCCCCAGAGTTCAAGGTTGTACCCTGGGGATCCTGTCACATACATGTAGTAGCACATTGACACCCTAACCGATACAGGCCCTATTATGTTTGGTGATGGATAAACATACAGTCAGAGACATCCTGTAATCTAAATCTAAACACAATGAAAGGGGAAAAGGAAATGTCATTATCACCATTTTGCAAAGGGGTATCTGAAGCGCGACAGTTCCAGTTAAGCATGCTCCTGAATTAGGGAGGCTTTCCTGAACAGAAGTTAGAGACTGAGATGAAGTGGACATTTCTGGAATATTTTTATGACTCTTATGTGTGCCTTGGTTTCCCCTATACAGTGCACTGCAACCCAGTTTGCTCTGAGAACAGTGCGCCACGCCCTGTCGCCGCAGCTCCCATTGGCCTGGAACCACGGCCAATGGGAGCTGTGGGAGCACCTGCAGGCAGGAGCAGTACGCAGAGCCATCTGGTCGTGCCTACATCTAGGAGCCAGAGGGAAATGTTGCTTCCGGGAGCTGCCTGAGGTAAGCGCTGCCCAGCTGGAGCCCACAACCCAAACCCCTCCAGCACCCCAACCCTCTGCCCCAGCCCAGAGCCTCCTCACACACCCAAACTCCCTTCCAAAGCCTGCATCTCACACTCCCTGCCTCAGACCTGAGCTCCCTATTGTATCCCAAACCCCTCATCCCTGGCCCCACCTGAGAGCCCACACTCCCAGCCCAGAGCCCATATTCCTTCCCACACCCCAACCCCCTGCCCCAGCCCAGAGCCCCCTTCCACACCCATACCGCCTCCTGGAACTTTCACCCTTCACCCTAATCCCTTGCCCGAGCCCCTTCCCATACTCCAAGCCCTTTGGCCCCACCCCCCCATGTCGGAGCCCCTCCTGCACCACAAACCCCTCATTCCTGGCCTACCCCAGAGCCCATACACCCAGCCTGAGCTCTCACCCCCTCCTGTACCCCAACTCCCTTTCCCCAGCCCAGGGAAAATGAACAAGTGAGTGACGGCTGGGGAGAGCGAGCAACGGAGGGAGGGGGTATGGAGTGAGCAGGGGTGAGGTCTAGGAGAAAGGGTGGGGCTGGGGCATGGCCCCGGGAAAGGGATGGAAATAGGGCAGGGCAGGGCCAGGGTGTTCGGTTTTCTGCAAACAGACAGTTGGTAACCCTACCACCCAAGTCCAGACTACTATTTCCATAGTGTGGAGCAGTCAAATGTACATTGATTACAGCATTTGGGGGTTTAATACACATAATATTTTCAGTGCTTTACTGTGTTTTTCTCCTGACACTGTGGGTAAAGATGTTAGAAAAATGAGATTTGGAACTCAGCAATTTCTCATGTTTTAACATTTGTTTTCATCCCCAATCAGGCAAAAAAATTGAAATATCAAAAAAGTTATGAAAAAAGATCTGAAGAATTTCAATTTGGAAATGTCTACATAAAAATGTTCAACATTTTGGATTGAAACAAAACATTTCAACATTTTGAAACAAAAATTTCCACCTTGATTTTCCCTTTGGAAAACTGAAAAATTTTGTTCAGTGGGTAGCCCTCCATTCACCTGGTTACCTCCTTTAACGGCAGTCTCTTTACAGATATTGATGGACAGGCTTGGGTTCATCTGGATCCTACCTCCAGCTCAGCAAGATATTTATTTTCTTCCTGTATGAATTTATTAGGCAGTGCCTCCACCCGTTTTGGTCCTTCCTAGCAGGGTCACCAGGGCAGCTCAGAAGGAAAATTCTAACTACAGGGTAATCCCCACTTACTTGCCAGATAGTTGGAAACTCCCAAGAAATAACACAAACACATAGAATATATTCAACAGAGTAATTATATTAAACAGGAAGTAAATATAACATAACAGGGTAAAACACTATTTTTAGGATCACCAGTGCCCATGCTGATAATATTCATGAATCTCCCCTGTTACATGACCTAATATAATAAGAGCAAAATGTAGTGTCCCACTGGGCTGTGTACTTTGTAGAGGCATTTGGTGATCTGTGACAGCGCGATATCTTCTGTGTAGCAATAAGCAACTTGGCTGACCTGGTTCAGTACAGCCCAAAAGACTCACACGTGATAACATGGTAAGTGCCTCCATGGATTTAATAGGCAGCAGGTGATAAAATCCCTAAACCTTTAATTCCTGGCTTGAGGACACAGGGGGTCTCCCAAACAATTTCCCTGACTAACTAAAGGATGGTGCACTCATAAATCTGCAAATGGTCCTCAGGTTCAAAGATGAATCTGCACTCCTCACTAACAGCAGAAGGGCTGACACTTCTTCATGCAGGAGTTAGGCTGCTTCTGTTCGCAGGATTTCCCAATCACAGCGGGCTCAAGGTGCAAATTATAATATCTCTACTAAAAACCTAATCTCCTAATATAATCTCTTGACCTAGTGCTCAGACACACTTTCAGTAGGCAACCCTGAACTAGCAGCCAAAAAGCACTTGCCACATGGTAACTGATTTACCTAGGGAGCTGGGGGTGGGGGGAAGGGGTATGATGCCTGATGCAAGGCGAGGGAAGGGTATGATTTTCCAAGAAAACTTTATACCGGGGTGGCCAACCTGAGCCTGAGAAGGTGCCAGAATTTTCCAATGTACATTGCCAAAGAGCCACAGTAATATGTCAGCAGTTCCCCAACCCCGCTCCCAGTGCCTCCTGCTCACTGGCAGCCCCACTGATCAGCACCTCCTCTTCCCTCCCCGCACCTCCCCCGAACAGCTGCTTCATGGCATGCAGGAGGCTCTGGGGGGGAAGGGGAAGGGGGAGGAGTGAGGACATGGCAGGCTCAGGGGAAGAGGGAGGAAGGGGTGACTGGGGGCAGGGCCTGTGGCAGAGCCAGGGGTTGAGCAGTGAGCACCTCCTGGCACATTAGAAAGTTGGCACCTGTAGCTCCAGCCCAGAGTCGGTGCCTACACAAGGAGCCACATATTAACTCCTGAAGAGCTGCATGTGGCTCTGGAGCCACAGGTTGGTCACTCCTGCTCTATACATAGGGAGTCACCTTGCTCAGGGAAAGGACAAGCTGAGGGATCCTGCTTCCAGGTCTCCAGAGGCCAGTTCTCAGGGAGACCTTGCCTGTAGGCCCGGGACTCACAAGCTCACCCACAGCAAGCTCTGCCCTTACAGTGGCCAGCTCCAGACTCTCAAAAAAATGCTTCTTCTCTTTCATAGTGCTCCTGTGGGCAGGGATCTCACTGAGGACCTTCCTATTGGGCAGGATAGCTTTTCTTTCCATTCTTTTACTTATCATTTATTTGACTCTGCTCCTGTTTTCACAGACACGGCCCCTCCTCTGAGCTCATTAGCGGTGGCCATCCAGGTACCCTGCTATTCTCCCCCGAGCCAAGGGGGCTCTTATTGCTCAAAATAGTCTCTCTCTCTCTCTCTCTCTCTCTCTCTCTTAGTTGTCTCTCAGACTCTGAGTCTGCCCAGGCTGCTCTTCTTCCCAGGGACTTTGCTTCTCCCTGTGCTACAAGCACATAGAAACCCAGGAACCAAGGTAAACTCCTTGGAGGTTACATGGGAAAATGTCAATACCCAAAAATGTTGATTTCCACAGATCATATTTACTAGCAGAGAATATTTTTTGTGCAAAAACTTTTGACCAACTGTAGCTCTGGGTAAGGATCTGGCTTATTATTTCTACATACATCCTTTTCTCCCCCTCATCTCTGGAACCCTATCCTCCCACCAAACCCCTACCTCCTCTCTCACACACACATACTTTTTCTCTTTAAAATAAAAAATATCCCGTTTATCAATGTTGCAGCAAACTGTTTGCCTCCGTGTTCTAATAATAACTCTTGGTCCTGAATGTTAAATGCACTGCACGAATTGTTTGCTTTGTGACAGCTTTCAAAATGAGGTTAAGACAAAATGTATGCTCAAAAATAAATCAGATTGTTTTAATTATGAACTGTGCCATGTTACAAATGGCTGGAAATTAATTTCTAGGAGCACAACATGTTTATTTAAACATTCATTGGCCTCAAGGGCATAGTTAGCTAAATTGTTGAAAGGTACAGACCTGAAGCTTTTTTTAATTAAAATTCCAGGATTCATCAACTGGCTAGAAATCGTTATGAAAACATTCAGAAAACCTTACACTGGCAAGAGGATGAGATTGCTGTTGGAATTGGAATACAATTTTTTATCTAAAATTGCTTGAGTCTTGCTTTTTATTTCCAGTGCCAATTTCATTTTGGATTCTCAGTCCCCTCAATGAAATGGGGGTGGGGAGGAGTGTGCATGTGTCTCCTTAATATCTGAAGCAGAGAGATAACATGTGGGAAGCTCACAACACCATCTGAGTCTTACATACCCCAGGTAAAACATATATTTATATGTAAGTTTAGTGCCCTCATGGCCCAGATATAGCCTGCTCTGTAGGCGGCTCTGGCCAAGAAAAGGAACATGCAGGAACACAACAGGGAAAGTCCCTTCCACCCCAGTGGCAACTGTTTCAAACATTCCACACCAGAAGCATGAACACACACCCACACCAGAAGAGTACAATAAATATAAGAAAGGGAAATATTTATTTACAGAGTGATGAAAGGAGAAAAACACCAGGGGGAAAGCTAGGAGGAGTGGTAAAACAGAGTTACATTCAACACAAGACCCCACAGGTCCACTGGTAGCAGAGTCTGAAAGGGCAGATACCAAGCAATGCATCTGCACAGAGAGTTCAAAAGTCCTGGGCAAAGTTCCAGTCCAGTGGTGAGTCTTGGGTGCTCCTGGGCATCTTTGGCACGAAACAAACTTTCCCCAACAAAAAGTTGCCCTCTTCTGCTGCTCTCTGCAAACCCACACAGTGACAACCTCTCCACATAGCTAGCTACAGCCTCCCTCGTTATCCCCAGTGCAAGGTCACAAGTCCCGGTACTCATGGCCCCATAAAGCTCTGGGCAGCAGTGATACTGAGTCCATCCATCTCTGGTTTGTCCTTCTCGGGTGATTCCTCCCTGGCACAGTGTTCCTTCCTGGCTCCTGTCCTGGGGTGTCCCCAACCTGCCACTCTGTCCCTCCCAGGCTTCAGGCAGGTTCTCGGCTGCTTCACTCTGTGAGGGCCTGCTTGCTGCAGCCCTTCTGTCTGGAGCTCCATACACACAACACCCTGTTCTCTCCCTTTCTCCACAATCTTCTCCGCTCTCCATACCCAAACAGCACTTCCTCTACTCTCGAATAACCGTCACAATCAGTCACTCATCTTTTACATTCCAGGGCCTTCAAAACTGAACAAATTATTTTACAGAGCAAATACTTTTGCCATATTGAAATTTTGGGGAAATCCTGCCTTTGTTGTGCTCAAAATGTTTCAATTATTGTCACCGTAGTAAAGATAATAGAGCAGCCATGAATCTGGTCTTTATATTTCAGTTAATTTGCTCCTAGCCCTTTCATTGACCCTTGTATTTCAGCAATCTATGGTCATGTAGCTAACAAAGAAATTCTGTACATGTGGAAAAACATGGCTCTACTTGCAAAAACTATTTTTGCTCATCTGCCACCGGTATGCACTTCCCGTCCATCCTGCTAACTCTGCACCTCCTTGTCCACCACCACTATAGACTCATAGACTCATAGACTTGTAGGTCAGAAGGGACCAATATGATCATCTAGTCTGACCTCCTGCACAAAGCAGGCCACAGAACCCTACCCATCCACTTTTATAACAACCCCTAACCCATGACTGAGTTATTAAGTCCTCAAAATTGTGGTTTGAAGACCTCAAAGCTGCAGAGAATCCACCAGCAAGTGACCCATGCCCCACGCTGCAGAGGAAGGCGAAAAACCTCCAGGGCCCCTGCCAATCCGCCCTGGAGGAAAATTCCTTCCCGACCCCAAATATGGCGATCAGCTAAACCCTGAGCATGTGGGCAAGACTCACCAGCCAGCACCCAGGAAAGAATTCTCTGCAGTAACTCAGATCCCATCCCATCCAACATCCCCTCACAGACCATTGAGCAGACTTATCTGCTGATAATCCAAGATCAATTGCCCAAATTAAACTATCCCATCATATCATCCCCTCCATATACTTATCAAGCTTAGTCTTAAAGCCAGATAAGTCTTTTGCCCCACTACTTCCCTCGGAAGGCTGTTCCAGAACTTCACTCCCCTAATGGTTAGAAACCTTCGTCTAATTTCAAGTCTAAACTTCCTAATATCCAGTTTGTACCCATTTGTCCTTGTGCCTACATTAGTACTAAGCTTAAATAATTCCTCTCCCCCCTAACGTTAATCCCCCTGATATATTTATATAGAGCAAGCATATCCCCCCGCAGCCTTCTTTTGGCCAGGCTAAACACAAGCCAAGCTCTTTGAGTCTCCTTTCATAAGGCAGGTTTTCCATTCCTCGGATCATCCTAGTAGCCCGTCTCTGAACCTGTTCCAGTTTGAATTCATCCTTCTTAAACATGGGACACCAGAACTGCACACAATATTCCAGGTGGGGTCTCACCAGCGCCTTATATAACGGTACTAACACCTCCTTATCCTTGCTGGAAATACCTCGCCTGATGCACCCTAAAACCGCATTTGCTTTTTTAACGCCATATCGCATTGGCGGCTCATAGACATCCTGCTATCAACCAATACCCCAAGGTCCTTCTCCTCCTCTGTCGCTTCCAACTGATGCGTCCCCAATGTATATCTAAAATTCTTATTATTAATCCCTAAGTGCATGACCTTGCACTTTTCACTATTATATTTCATCCTATTACTATTACTCCAGTTTACAAGGTGGTCCAGATCTTCCTGTATAGTATCCCGGTCCTTCTCCGTGTTAGCAATACCCCCAGCTTTGTGTCATCCGCAAACTTTATTAGCACATTCCCGCTCTTTGTGCCAAGGTCAGTAATAAAAAGGTTAAATAAGATCGGTCCCAAAACCGATCCTTGAGGGACTCCACTAGTAACCTCCTTCCAGCCTGACAGTTCACCCTTCAGTACGACCCGCTGGAGTCTCCCCTTTAACCAGTTCCTTATCCACCTTACAACTTTCATATTCATCCCCATCTTTTCCAATTTAACTAACAGTTCCCCATGTGGAACCGTGTCAAATGCCTTACTGAAATCGAGGTAAATTAGATCTACCGCATTTCCTTTGTCTAAGTAATCTGTCACCTTCTCAAAGAAGGAGATCAGGTTGGTTTGGCACGATCTACCTTTAGTAAATCCATGTTGCAATTCGTCCCAATTACCATTGACCTCAATGTCCTTAACTACTTTCTCCTTAAAAATTTTTTCCAAGACCTTACATACTACAGACGTCAAGCTAACAGGCCTATAGTTACCCGGATCACTTTTTTCCCTTTCTTGAAATAGGAACTACGTTAGCAATTCTCCAGTCGTACGGTACAACCCCGAGTTTACCGATTGATTAAAAATTCTCGCTAACGGGCTCGCAATTTCATGCGCCAGTTCCTTTAATATCCTTGGATGGAGATTGTCCGGGCCCTCCGATTTTGTCCCATTAAGCTGTTCAAGTTTGGCCTCTACCTCAGATGCGGTAATATCCACCTCCATATCCTCATTCCCGTTTATCATCCCTCCTCATCCCTAAACTCCTCACTAGTCTTATTAAAGACTGAGGCAAAGTACTTATTTAGATATTGGGCCATGCCTAGGTTATCCTTAACTCCATTCCATCCTCAGTGTATAGCGGCCCCACTTCTTCTTTCTTTGTTTTCTTCTTATTTATGTGGCTGTAGAACCTTTTACTATTGGTTTTAATTCCCTTTGCAAGGTCCAGTTCTACATGGCTTTTAGCCTTCCTCACTTTATCCCTACATGTTCTGACCTCACTAAGGTAGCTTCCCTTGCTAATCCCGCCTTTCTTCCACTCCCTGTAAGCTTTCTGCTTTTTCCTAATCCCCTCTCTGAGATGCTTGCTCATCCAGCTTGGCCTACAACTCCTGCCATGGTTTTTTTCCCTTTCTTGGGATGCAGGCTTCCGACAGTTTCTGCAGCTTCGACTTAAAGTAATTCCAGGCCTCCTCCGCATTTAAATCCACAAGTTCCTCCGTCCAATCCACTTCCCTAACTAATTTCCTTAACTCTTTAAAATTAGCCCTTGAGAAAGTCAAAAACCCTAATCCCAGATCTACCTTTGTTTATCCTTCCATCTAGTTTTGAACTGAATCAGCTCATGATCACTCGAACCAAGGTTGTCCTACCACCATTTCTTCTACGAGGTCCTCACTGCTCACCAAAACCAAATCTAAAATGGCATCCCCTCTTGTCGGTACTTCAACTACTTGGTGAAGAAATCCATCCGCTATCACATCCAGAAAATCTGACCCCTATTATTCTTGCAAGCACTTGTCCTCCAGTCTATATCTGGGAAGTTGAAGTCTCCCATGATCACACATTTCCCCTTAGTGTTTACTTCATTAAAGACATTAAAGAGGTCTCTATCCATATCCAAATCAGATCCCGGCGGTCTGTAGCACACCCCAAGCACTATCTCAGGGGAGGCTCTAGTAGCTTTTTTTACCAGTGTGATTTTTGCCCAGACAGACTCTGTCTTATCCATTCCATCACTTCTTATTTTCATTACAGTTAACCTCATCATTGATGTACAATGCTACTCCACCACCTTTGCCTTTCTTCTGTCTTTTCTAAACAGCACATAGCCTTCAAACCTGTACTCCAGTCATGAGTACTATTCACCAGGTTTCTGTTATCCCTATAATATCCGGTTTCACTTCCTGCACCAGTAGCTCCAGTTCCTCCATCTTGTTACCTAGGCTCCTCGCATTAGTGTACAGACATTTTAATTTTTGGCGTTTGGCGTCAGTGACATTCTTTACCCCGTTGTGCACAGACATTCTACCACCAGCATCACCTGTTAGTCTAGTTTCTACACCGCTTTTCCTCCTTGGGTCAATTCTTCGGTCCACAAGCGTATCCCCTCTCACTTTGTTTACTTCCCTCTCCAGGTTAAATTCTGGCGTGGAGATCTCCTGGACATCTCCCAACCATCTCCCCAACTTCCTAGTTTAAAGCTCTCTTAATGAGGTCGAGCCTCCATCCTAGAAGTCTATTTCCCTCCTTACTTAGGTGAATGTCCATCCCGAGAGAACAGTCGTCTGTCCGTAAATGCTTCCCAATGGACCGTACATCCCAAAGCCCTCCTTATAGCACCACTGCCTGAGCCATCTGTTAATCGTCATAATCTTGTCACGTCTTCGTCGCCCTTCCTCTAGGAACCGGCAGAATCCACTGAAGATCACCTGAGCCTCGATTTCCTTGAGCGTTCTTCCCAGTCTGGCATAGTCTCTGCTTGATACAGTCCAGCGAGTAACTAGCCGTATCATTCGTTCCCACATGAAGGACAATCAAGGATTCTTCCTTGCTCCGCTAGGATCCTTTTTCAGCCTCGAGGTCCACATCTGTATCTTAGCACCCTGGCAGACAGCACACCCTTCTGTTCTCCCGATCAGCTCTAGTTACAGGCCTGTCTATTCTTCTCTAGTAAGGAGTCTCCAATCACGTAGATCTGACTTTTTCTGGTGACAGTGTGATTCTCCGGTCTATCCGGCCTGCACCTGCTGGCCGCAAGTCCTTCGATTCGTATTCGCCCTTTGCAATCCTCCTGGGCTCATACTTGGTGTTGCCTCCATTGATCCTCCCCTCCTTCTGCAGGACTAGCTGTCTCGGTCTTTTTCCTTGCCCTGCTCTCCCTTGCAGCGAGCACCTGCTGTGCTCCATCTCATTTTCCAACCCAGCAAACCTGTTCCTGAGTTCTATTTCTCCGTCGCTGGCCCGTCTTTTCCTCTGCCTGGTTCTCCTAGTCACATGCTTCCACCGTCCACTTCCTCACCCAGCAGTCCCTCCTCAGAATTCTGTGGTCCTGCTTCATCTGCACGTCTGAGCTTATCTGAGCTTATCCCCTGTGTCTCATCATGTCTGTGTTCCATCATCTGCTCAAACCCCCTTCTAAACTCAGCTAGAGTTTCCACCTGCATCTCCAGTCCTCTTATGATAAATAGCTGAACTGTACAACTGTTTGAAAAGCTTGAAGGAAACATTGCTGAAACCGAACAATCTTCATAGGGCAGCTGACCAGGAAAGGGACATAATCTGAATATTTCTAAAAATATGAAAAGGATGAAAAAAAGTGTAGAAGTACTAAGGGCTAATTATACCATCCAGATGAGGACAGTTGAGAACCAAACCAACACAGCTCCTATTGGTTGGCTGTAGGTGTTCCACTTCTCTAAACATTTTAACATCATGGACCAGATTTTCCCCTTCATTTCCACATGCAGAGCAGAACCTATGCACGTGGATCTCACTGGTGTCTGTTCTAACTGTTCAGATAGTTTGTTTTCTACATGACATGTCTGATGAGTAGGGTTTTAATGATGATTTTTGCTGGGATAGGGAACAAAAATAATTTTCCTCTCCTTTCTTATCTCTTTTCCTCCAGATCTTTCTCCATCTTTTCAGTCAGTTTCAGACTTCTGATCAGTTTCTCTTTCTCTTTTGAACTGTACTTTTAAAAATATCGTAACCCCTTTTCATTGCTTGTACAGCCACAAAGTTCCTCTGCTAGCCTTTCCATTGCATTGTGTGCACTTTTTAAGAGGCAGCTCCTCTCGTTAATTCACTGACTCTGTGCTATTTCAGTACAGTCAGATAGCAAGACAAAGTGGTTGTTAGGGAAAAAAAAACCCACAACAGGAATGAAATTGGTTTGTAAAAGGACAGAGTGACCCCTGTTTCAGACATAGAGTGGGCCAATGACATGTGGATGTCACACTCCATGTACATCAGCATTCCAGCCTCTCAAATATTAATTATTCTAATGTTATCCATGTTTCTAGTTGGAAATTCTTTTCCCAAAATGCCTGGACAATCTGCAGCTTTCTGTGCACATTTTGAAACTGCCTGAGTGCTGTAAAATCAAAAGTTCTCAAAAGATACATCAAATGAGAACACTAAAGTTTGTATTTTGATTGTGTGAACAGTATTTGTTTTAATTCTTTGAATACAGTGATGATTCACAGGAACCACAAATCCATTGTCAGAGCTTGAATGGTTGCTTTATCTATGAGATGATGTTTCTGACTGGTTTGCCATGCTGAGAAAGGTTTTACAAGGGGATTGGTCCTGATTTGAGCAGGGGGTTAGACTAGATGACCTCCTGAGGTCCCTTCCAACCCTGATATTCTATGATTCTGTGGTTCTACAACAACTGTTTGTGTCAGGTTACTTAGGGTAATTATGCCATGGACACAAATCACATTTCTAAATTATGCAGCAGATACAGTTTGTTCTGCTTTTGAAATATCTCCTGTGAGAATCATTAAAAATTTCTTCTTGTGAATAATTCCATTCACTAATCACTCGTGAATGGACTGTATGGGCAACATGCATGAAGCAACATTTTCTAAACTGGCAGGATGTTGTATTTCTATTTAAAATATCAGCTGTTCTAGGTATATATTAATTGCGAGTTATACTTGTAAATATAGTTTTTAATGTCAATGGATGTTTGAGCCATCACATAAAAGAAAATGCTGCCCTGTAGCCCTAAATTTCAGGGATCCAGATTCTTTCTCAGGTTGGTATCACTGTGTTGTGCAAGTACTTCAGTTCTTTAAAGTTGCCTGCTATAGCTTTCTTCTTTTGAAATTAGCAGGCGGCATGTGGTTTACCTTAAGTTCTTCTTTTTAACCGCTGGCAATAACTCATTTCAGTAATTGTTTTCAATTAATTTGGCCATCATAATTATGTTAGAAGTCCAGGGCACGGTCTATGGTGGTTTAGGAATAAATGAGAATTAGCCTTCAAAAGTATTAAGATCAGCTATACCCCTTCATGTTGATTGCAAAGACAGAAGAGTACTTTATGTTATGTGACTTATTATAAAAGTGATACTGAGGATTTCAGGAAACATTGAAAATCCCATCTCTAAGATGCTTGAAGAAATATTCCTTTTTATTGCAACCAGCTGGGCTCTCAAAAGTCAGGAAGGCAAAAAGGAAACCAAAGTAGGTAAACACAAGACATTTCACCATTCTATTGTTTGACCTGTGTGTTAACTGTTATGTGAAATTAAGATGCTACATTCTACTGTGCTATTAGCTATTTCCAGTGATTATTCAGTAGTAAGCTGTACAATATACTCCTTGTGCAGTTGCCAAAAAATTCAGTAACTGTGCAGGACATTAAAAATGGTTGTTTGTACTGTTCCCATTTGCCTCAATATATCTGTTTGTATTCCCAGTGGACGTATGATCTTTAATGTATATACCAATGAGCTTTTGAAGTGACTTGCTTGGAGCCTTTCTGTTCCTTCCCCAAGAATTCATTTCTGGACTGGATGTAATACATAAATGCTTACTGAATTTTTTTCAAGCAGTATTATGATAACTCCAGTTCTTCTGCCTGGTACATGACCACTTCAGAGCAGGAAACGAATGAGAAGGAAAAAAGAGTGAGAGGGGATAAACAGAAAATGAGTAGGAAATGAAAGAGCTGGTACCAAAATAAAAAGAACAAGAGAATGGAAGGATGCACTAAAAGGAGAAAGGGGGATTAAGGCGAAATGGAAACGGAAATGAGGCAAGAAGAATACTGAAAAAGAAGGTATAAATGTTTGATCAACATCCAAAAATTAGATCATCAAAAGTCAGCTTTAATCTAATCTAAAGCTTGGACATTTGACATATTCTTATAATTGAGAGGCTGGAAAGCCTGCCTGACATTTAAGTTGCTGATTAAAGGTCAACAAACAGAAAGACGAAATGAAAGTTCCCTGTTGTTGGCCAATGGCCTTCTAAAAGGGCAGAGGAAGATGTCTGAAGTCACTGGCCTTGGACCTCGCAAATCTACTGGCGCTGTGACACCAGCACCTCTGGGCCATGCTTCAAACCCTTCCTTTTCCTGAGCAGAGGAGACCAGGACATACTGATTTAAACTAGATCTCAAACAGTAGGAGTAGTTTAGATGCTGGGGAATGAAATTTCAGCATTTGTCTCCCTGCCTGCCACCCTCCAAACTACACTTCAAAAGGGTTTGGAATCTAAACTTCTGTTTGTGACCCATCTCTAGTTATTTTCTTAGGCCTGAATCATAATGTCCTCACTTGGTCAAAACTCTTGTTTAAGTCATTGGGAATTTTGTTTTAAGAAAAGATTGAGTAAGGATTTCAGGATTTGTCTCTTCATGAATGTTGAACAGATCTGTTAGGAATGATCTTTCTCTTGTAAATCAAACTCCAAGTACCATGTTTCTGACTATCAGAAAGCCTGATACCACTTGGCACTGCCTTTGACAGTATCATAGCACAATGTATTAGGAAGAGTTAGGTATTTCTACGTTTTGTTTAAGGGGCCAAGGGACTGTTAAAATCCCTATTCAATATTAATCTGCTCCAGAACAATTTACAATATTGAACCTCCAGTTGAAAAGCATGCTATGTTATGTCATTAGAAATCAGATGTAAAATTAATTTGCTGTATGATTTCTATCTTTGTGGTAAACCAGAATAATGTGCTTAATTAATATGGCATGCAGAATCTGGATGGAGTGCCCTATGCAGAAGCTTCACATGAAATCAGGGCTGGGCTTAAGGGTGGGCACCATGGTCAGCGGGAAACCATGGTCAAGAGGCAAGGAGTGTGGCGGGCCTGGCATATGAAGGTGTGGAAGGAAGCTTGGGGCAATGGGGGGCAGGGAGGCAGCAGGGCTCGGGGGTAATGCAGGGGAGTTCTGGGAGGCATCAGGGGACAGGGCTCCAAAATACAAATTTGCCCAGGGTCCCATTTTCCCTAAGGCCGGTCCTGCATGAAATGTTATAGTGATACAACTTCTAAAAATGTATTTTTTTAAATATATATATATATAAAAAAATTCCCCTCTCACCCCTATGGGTGGTATGTGTCTTCCTCAACCTCGGGTCCTCTACCAGAGGCCTGGGAGTTTGAGGGTTCTGTGCAGTATCTTAGCTGTTCCT
>NC_133770.1:132332382-132542420 GCF_003597395.2 Chelonoidis abingdonii
TCCATGAATGGTTTGTTCCAGTAGCCCACTTATTGTCAGATTGTCCTGGTTCCTCAACATCTGGCGCGGACCTTGTTAATCCGGGCAACGTCCGAGCCGGCATGACTCTCCTAGTTTGTGTCACTCTCATATTTGAGGTAGGCAGGTGAAGCATTAGGGGGTCTTTTGCCCAAGGACCCCTACTGGTTGGGGTACCAACTGGGATTTGAACCCCAGTCTCTCATATCAAAGGGCAGTCTCCCGTATCAAAGGGCAATGCTCTTAACTGCTTGGAAGGAAGTGCAGCCTGGCTTCTTTGTCTGTGCCTAAGGTTTCCCCTGACACCTTGAAACAGCAGAATCTTAAATGCTGTAATGAAAATGAACCAGATTCTCAGCTAGTGTAATTCAGCAT
Source organism: Chelonoidis abingdonii (assembly GCF_003597395.2). Classification (NCBI taxonomy): domain Eukaryota; kingdom Metazoa; phylum Chordata; order Testudines; family Testudinidae; genus Chelonoidis; species Chelonoidis abingdonii. The sequence goes on from NC_133770.1 coordinate 132,332,776, forward strand.
ACCTCTTTAAAGTCAATAAAACTTTGCCAGTATATATGAGCTGAGAATCTGACTCTTGATGTTGTAACAATGGTGTGACCGTGGTGCCTGGATGAGAATGCCAGCTCAGGGCAAACTGCAAGAATTAGGGCAGACAATCTCCAAGACTGGTGATTTATTCTATAACTAGATTCACCAAGCCAGTAACCAAACAAGTTCTGTTATACCACACTGGTCAAATACAGAAGTCAAATACAGTCCCCTTTACGTAATCCAGCCTTTGCCCCCCATCTAGACAGTCAAGTTTAATATAATGAGGGTTTATTGAAAAAATTATTCACCAGACTTAAAGTTCTACCAATGCCAAAGGGCTGGATACATTGCCCACCAGCTTAATGAGTATTTCAGATCTCACATGAATACATGATTAGAGCTAATCCTTATTAACCAAACCTAAGATTTATTAATAAAAGAAATAGTAAAAAGAGTTATATATGGTTAAAAGATCAATATACATACTATGACAGGGCAAGGCCTGCTGGCTATAGGAAAGGAGTGAGAAACAGGTATGTTAGCCCCAGGCTAAACAAATCTCTGTTACCATGGTAACCAAATGGCAGTTGCTCCAGGTTAATTAAGACACCTGGGGCCAATTAAGATCCTTCCAGAAAGCTGTGAAGACACTAGGTTGATTGGGACACCTGAAGCCAATCAGGGGTGGCTGAAACTAGTTAAAAACCTCTCAGTTAGTCAAGTGGGTGTGCATGGCAGGAGCTGTGGGAGGAAGTTGGGCTGTTGGAGAGACTGAGCTGGACACACCATATCAGGCACAAGGAAGAAGGCCGTGAGGTAAGGGTGAAGTGGAGCTTGAGGAAGTGAGGGCTGCTGATCTGTTTCTAAAAGATCAGATACCACAGCTGATGCTATTAGGGTCCCTGGGCTGGAGCCTGGAGTAGAGGGTGGACCCAGGCTTCCCCCTTTGCCCCCTGATTAATCACTAAGACTGGGAAACAGAGACTGTACAAGGGAAGATAGTTTCTCCTCACCTCCTTTGCTGGCTTATGATGAAAATGGCTCAGTAGGCTGTGACCCTTGTCTCTAGAGAGAGAAGGGGTATGCGGAGGGTCACAGTGAGCCTCTGAGGCTAGTGAAATCTGCCAGGAAATGTAGGACCCATGGAGACAAGGACAGAGCTTTGTCACAATACAAATGTGTGTAATGTTCTCAGGTCAGTTTTATAACAGAGATGGTGATGCTGCTGATTTGCAAAAGTCTTTCTGGAATCAATTTAAAAGGTTATAGTCCAATAGGCACTTCAGGTGTAAAGTTTGCTCAAGTTCTTCCATGAGAATTCCTGGGTAAATCCAGAGTAAACCTGGAGACCTCAGTCTTGTGGCTCAGACCTTCTCTGTCAAAGTTTAAGTGGACCTGAGATGGCAGGATCAGGCCCAAGTCTTCTCTTTTATAGCTCTTCTGGCAGGCTGAGAAGCCTCCTCACAGAAAATGTTATAGCAGGGCCTTCCCCTGAGGAAGAATAGTCAATGTGGACCTTTGCTTTGAAGTTAATCTTCTCTTTCTTATGTATAGTAGGAAGAGTGCCTGAGGCATAAGCCCTTGTATCAGAGGCCAGGTATGAGACCTGAGGCATGGGCTAAAGTAGTGGTCAAAGCTTTGCTAATATAAAGCAAAGTCAGGTTGTGAACTAGAGGCAGGCCCTGTTCACAGACTCTGGCAAGAACAGGGCTGATATTGCAGAAACACACACTCCTAAAAAGTGGTATGCACAGAAAACACATGTAAATTCATTCCAGAAGGGTGGTACCGGAACACCCCATACTAAGTATGGTACAAACACTACCCCCACCACATGAGAACACACTGACCCTTCCTAAAGATAAAGTCAGGATGACAGTAGGTTCATTCTGAGGGTAGCCTGGATATCAGCAGAACATTCACTGGTTCAGGAACGACTCTGAGTTGCCTGTCTCTTGATACTGAGCCAGTCCACTTTTGTTTTCAGCTTCCCTTTTATTTAGATGCAGTCCCATTTAGCGATGTTATGATGCTGCGTTCACCTTATACAGAAAGTGTGCTTCCTAAGTCACATATTTCAGCTTGTGTTATTTATAGGATTTCACAAGTTACACATTTCTTTACACAGCACTGAAATCCAACCAATTAGTTTGTTTCAGTTCCCTAATTTGTCATTCTATTCTTTCCTTATCTCTGTTCTGGATATTATTATTCCAGATATGGATCCATGAAGATACTTCTCTAGTTTGACATAGAAGGAATCTATCTTGATTTTGGCAGGTTTCCTGTTTGCATATACCAGATGCTTACTTCAGCAAATGCAAATAATTATGGGATATTGAGCAGAAGTGAACAGGATGATGGTATAGGCCAGTTTAGGCATACAGTGTGGAAAATTTACACATATCAGCGGGAAGAACAAGATCCACGCCATCAACAGATACCCTGCCGGTATAGTGAGCTGGAGAATAGCAGGGCTAAGATTCTGTGGGACTTCCAGATCCAGACGGACAGGCAAGTACTGGCCAATCAACCAGACATTGTGGTAATAGACAGGAGCAGAAGACAGCGGTGGTGATAGATATAGCAGTGCCAAGTGACAGCAACATCAGGAAGAAGGAATATGAGAAGCTGGAGAAGTACCAGAGCCTGAAATGAAGGCAAAGTGGTCCCAGTGGTGAGGAGCATTGGGCTGTGATACTCTAAGCTGGTGAGTGGCTCCAACAGATCCCTCAGAGCTCTCTGTCCAGAAGAGTGCAGTGCTAGGAACAGCTAAGATACTGCGCAGAACCCTCAAACTCCCAGGCCTCTGGTAGAGGACCCGAGGTTGAGGAAGACACATACCATCCATAGGGGTGAGAGGGGAATTTTTTTTTGTAATATTAATTTTCCACACCATATATAGATGCCAGCCAGAATATATTAATCAACATGCTCTAGAGGTTTTTTGCCATATCAGTATGGAGGAACATTTCCAGGGCAGGTTGGAGAATCTTGCAATAGGTTATCTGGTCTGAATAGTATTAAGGGTTCTCAATTTGGCTCCTTTCATGTGTATTAAATTCACGATACAAATAATATATTCTACTCTTAGAATTTGCATGGATTTCCCATTGCCTCTCTATGGCTTACCCATAATTCATCCCTCATATGAGTGATCAATGCTATCAAACTGTTTCTCCTGCATGAGCTTCATGGGATCTGCAATATTTGTGAATTAATTCATACTACATTAATTATTTCCTTCTATTGTTTCTCCATTAACTTTCACTAACTTTCAAAACTGGTGGCCTTTAAAAAAATATACAAACAGTGCTCACCAAGTTGCTTTTTCTAGTTTCACTGCTCTGTTTTAAATCTTTTCATGGTCTTGTTCATTTTACTCAGTTTATCTTTTAAACACCCTAGAAACCAAATCAGACTGTTCAATCTCAGGCTACAGCCCATGTAAAATTACATGAATGTTGTGCATTCTCACATGTTTCTTCCATCCACACCCCCTGAGAGAATTTAGCTAAAGGCATTTGAGATATTAAATGCACTCTGATAACACTATTGCTTTCCATTGCACTGAACACCATGCTGCTATCAGGATGTCTTGGTATTTTAATTGCATGCTCTAATAATGCTAACTGTAACTTTATGACACAGTACATGAAGGCATTAATATGTATTATTTTAATATGTATCTCCTTGCTAAACAGAGGAAAATGCTTTTTTTCAGAAGTAGCTAGTCACCTATGGGGCATTGCAAAATAAGTTTTCTAAAATCCATTTCAACCACAAAATTTGAAGGTCAGTTTTTTAAATGGCTGTTCCCCTGACTACATTGGTTGACTGCCAACACTGAGTGCACTTTATTACCCATGAGTAGGCTAACATGGTATTTCTAACTTACCGATACATTTCAGATAACTGCTTTAGAGCTTTTAAACACAAATTAAGGAACCGAGATTTGTTCCATTGAAGTCAGTAAGAGTTTTGTCACTGACTTCAAGAGGAATAAGACTGACATATAAGGGTATGGCTACACTTACAGCTGTACAGCGCTGGGAGTTACAGCTGTCTTCGTACAGCTGTGTAGGGAAAGCGCTGCAGTGTGGTCACACTGACAGCTACCAGCACTGCAGTGTGGCCACATTTGCAGCATTTGCAGCGCTGTTGGGAGTGGTGCATCGTGGGCAGCTATCCCAGTGTTCAAGTGGCTGCAACATGTTTTTCAAAACAGGAGGGTAGGGTGGAGTATGACAGGGAGCGTGGGGGAGACAGAGAGTGGATTTTTGGAGCTGACACGGTTCTCAGCTCCCTGCCTTGCAAGTTCTAAGGACTGGAAGATACACAGCACCTACCTTGAATCATTCTAAAAGTTTTGACCCCTTCCCCCACCCCTCTTATTCACTAAATGCCAATTATGCACTCCTAAATAGCCTTCAGACCACATAAGCAGCTGCTCAACACGGACTCCCCTCTCTCTTCAAGCAAACAGCTGTGAACATTCCAAAGCAATTCCCCTGCCTCCGCTCGCTCGCTGGAGCAAAGAGCAGCTGTGTTTGTTTTTTAGATAAGTAGCTCGGGGAGTTCAGCGTTCAGCCATTCTTTCGGTTTGTTGTGGACAGGAATTCTGGGATACCTCTTAATACCCTGGAGGCCAATAAAAGCCCTTTTGGTGGCCACATTTGACAAGCAGCACTGCATCACCAGCGCTGCAATCGTTACACCCCAAATAGACCAGGTGTACAGCCAGCACTGCAGCCAGGGAGTTGCAGCACTGGCTGTGTCTTGCAAGTGTGGACACAGAGTAAGTTGCAGCACTGTAACCACATCACCAGCGCAGCAACTCTCCAGTGTAGCCAAGCCCTAAGACTTGAGAGCATTAACCAGTCTAAAGTATAGTCAACATTTTTGCTTTAAGACACTGTACAGAAAAAATGTTTTGCTTTCTTATGTTGTGAGGTTCTATTATCTTAACTCAAGCATTTTCGAGCTGCATAAGTACTCTGGGTATTATGCAGGCCAAAAGGTATTTGAGAAGTGGGGATTAAGTAACTGGGGGCCTGTGCCCTCTTATGTGGGTTGCTTGGATGTAGATTAGTGGAAACTGAGCCAGATTCTGTCCACTTTCCAACCTTGTGTGGAAAGGGCCAGGCAGAAATGTAGTAACCCAATTGCAAGAGCAAGGTCATGGCTCTGCACCCCCAAGAATTCCCTGTAAGCTGTGCCCCATAAAAAGGTAAAGTTGCAAGCTCAGAGCTTCTGAGAGCCTGGGGAGCAATAACAGTCAGAATTTCTCTTTGAGATGGTGCATGACTGCATGGCTCCCTACTACACACTGGGCATGAAAGATACAACAGATATGTCTGTTAGCTCCATTTTGCATAGTTTCAATGGAATTTTTCCACTAGAGTTGAAGGAATGTGGTTTACCCCTCCTTTCACTTGAAGAAAAGCGCAAGAGTTCAGTTTCCTTAACATGTGTATCCCCTGAGACCTACACTGAGAATCAACTACACTCAACTACACCAGTGTGTGAGAAGTACCAATGGTTGCATCTAGAACCCTTTAGGAAAGGCTTGAGGTTTACACAGCATAGGAGGGGAAGCTGCACAAATTACCACAGATTCTGCCATTTGTAACTTGCACCTCCTCACCGTGCAGGCTGATCTGGAATTATGGTCAGCCATGCCTTCCCAACCCCTGGAGTCTGAACTCCAGGGAGCCACAGGCTTCCATGATACCTAGGGTAAATGAGGCTAGGAAACTGCTCCAAGTTGTAAATAATTTGTTGGATCCAGGTTGTCCCCAGTTAGTGGCACAACTGAATGTTACTCACTGTGAGGAATTTTCATAACCCAGCTTAAATGGAAAGGGCTGGGAGGAAAGCATTCTCCATGAGAACCCTCATCTGGAACTCATTTTCATTCCTTGGTCCACCAGAAGCTGAATCTGTTAACATTTGATGCTTCAAAAACTTCCTTGGGATATAGAGGATTTATCGGATAAGGGTAGGGAAGGTCTGAATTTAAGAGAGTAGGGGAAAGTTTTAAATCTGTGTGCATTGGCCCAACAGATAAATTGATATCATATGTGTTTTGAATTAAAATGTATTACTTTACATGCACCTACAACAACAGACAGGCACATTTTACATAAAACTAAATATGTGTAGTTTCCCCCCCATAGTAGATGTCTATATATGGACCATCCACAGTGCAACAATACTAGACATTTTTGGCCAAATTGTCAGTGAATAAAACCTGTGTGCAGGTAGCTGTGAATCTCTATTTTCACAGTTTGGTCACAGCCTGGCTGTTTTGTAAATGCAGATGCAGACAGACAATATGCACAGATCTCAAGTCTCATTATTTCAAAATTTGGCCCCCAAGAGAGGCAGGAGCATGCAGTACAAATGATACCCTGTCTAATTTCTAACAGCCTTACAGGGAAGATATAGTAAGAAAAATACCCAGTTGATGGTACCATATCATATAGTTGTGAAGGAGAACAGTATTGTATAATACAACCTTAAGGTGGTATGCTGTGTTATAACTGACATTTGTGAAGGGATGGTTTCACCACTGGCACCTCCTTGTGGCATGATGTAGCAGCTCTCTCCCCACTGGGTGTCTCTTGCTGACAGCTGCTATCCTTCTGTAGTGACCTGCCTCTTCCTGCAACTTGACACTCTACTCAGGTCAGTTTAAAGTCTCTACCTTTCTGCGATAGTCCATGAACAAATATCAAGGGGAATGAACACAAAGAAACTGAGTTAATATGAAACAGAAGGGATTGACTCCCCCTTCAGGTGCATCAGAATCTGGCCTCCCTTCCCTTAGGGAGGGGCCTTTAGACAGTGGTCATCTAGGTAGTTCTTGCTTTCAGTCAGTCCTTTCTTCCGGAGCTGCAGGTTGAAGGTCTTTTCTCTTTCCTGGTCTGCCAACAAGTGAACTGTTCTGCTTCCCTTTTACCTAGTTCAGCCTGCTGTGTCTTGCAGGTGTAGTGGGATGGAGCTGACTGAGCCCAGAGCAGCTCCTTAACCCCTTGTTGTCCATTGTGGGGTTTGTACACCCCATCACACATTGTTTATACAAAATATAAATAGCAAAACACACTCCATCTGACAGTAGTAATGCACCTTTTCTTTCCCTTGAAATGGTCACTACAGATTACTTTTTATAGTGCTTTATAATATCTGTTTTATCCAGGTGACAAGGTTTGTTCCAGTTCCAAAACTTTCTGAACTTTAAATAATTATTTAATAATAAATAATGCACCCTTGATGTGGAACAAGTTTTTCAAGGTATGACAAAGTACTTTGCTGTCATGGTAAATGTTTAGTGTTAGAGACATTAAAAAGAGAGTGCTTCCAGGATACCAGAATATATATTTTAAAATGCTATTATTTTTTGTACATAGAATCATAGAATATCAGGGTTGGAAGGGACCTCAGGAAGTCATCTAGTCCAACCCCCTGCTCAAAGCAGGACCAATCCCCAACTAAAGCATCCCAGCCAAGACTTTTTTTTTATTTAGAAGACTTCTCTAGTAGATACCCAAGAAGTGCATTGTCAGAAGCTTCTAATAGAGTTGGTAGCTTCTAGAATTGTAAGTCTGTCATTTTCTGCAAGGACATACTGCATGGTCATTTTAGCCCAGTGTCACTCTTTGGCACCAGTCCTGAAAGTTGTTCCATGTGGGAGAATCTCTGACCCTGTGGAAAGTCCCATTGACTCGAGTGGGATTCTGCACAGGCACAGAGATGCATCTCCCCACACAGAAAAACGTACAGGATTGGAACCTAAATATTTATTATTTTGATGATTTATTATCTGCATTGCAGTAGCATCTATAGTCTCAGTCATAAATTATAGTCCTATTGCGCGAAGAACTATACACACGTAACCTAAAGACATCTCTGCCTGAAAGATATTTACAATTACAGCTGGCTGGAAATTTTCCATCAGGGTGATTTTCTGACAGAAAATGTCCTTTTCACAAAATCAAAATTTTCCTCTTGAAAAATTAAATTTTGCCAGTGTTTTTTTGACTTTTTCCATCAGCTTCCAAGACTGAGAACTCTGACTCCTTACCTAAGACCTTGGGCCAGAGAGATGGACTGTTGAACCTCCCTGGCTCCCCACCAGCTATGGGGCTGGAGAAGCTGAGCTCTCTGGCTCCTCGAGCTGTGAGGAAGCTGGGCAGCTGGGATCTCTGCTTTCTGGCTGCCGGGCTGAAAGGCTCTTGAGTCGGCATCTGGAAAGATGGAAATTTCATTTCAGTTCTCCCCAAGCACAATTTTCTTCTTAAAATCCCTTCTCATTAAAAAAATTTGCTGTTTTGACTTTTTTGTCCTGATTTGGTATGGATTTTTTCTAGCTAGCTCTACATATGATCATGTCTAGGAATTATAGATGCATAGCACACACAGAGGAAGCACAAATAACATTTTGATTAGCGTGGCAAATAGAGATGACTGTGTGCTAAAAGTAAATCTTTTTTCTGCTATGTACTATTTATTATCTTTATAAAAGTGTTTTAGGTTTGCAGTAGGATTTGCAACATCAACTTAGTAAGTCCATATGGAGACTCTGTAGTTCATGCTAGCTGATCCTTTCGCAAGATCAAGACCATACTTAGTACCAGTGAGTTATGGATCCCCATTGTATGATAAATCCTAAAATAAATAGGAAGAATGATCTTGTTCTTAAGACAGTAACCTAGGAGTCTGAAGATCTGAGTTCAACTTTTGGCTCTGCTGCAGAATTTCTGTGTGACCTTGGACAAGTTCCTTGATGTCTCTGTACTTCAGCTCCTTATCTGTAAAGTGAGGATTGTGATGCTTTGTTTGTCCTACCTACTCATTAGTCAGTGCTAATAGCTTCACTCACACTGAGAAGTACCTTACTCCGCAAGCAGTGGCACTGAAGAGACTATGAAATTTGTGGAGAGTAAGGTGCTACTCAACATGAGTGTAGGTATCAGAATCTGGACTTTACTACATTGTAAGATCTTCAAGTAAGGGAGTCTCAGTGTGTTTTTGTACAGTGCACAGTACACTGAGGCTGCCATCTCGGTTGGAGCTGGTAGGTGTCACAATAATAATAAGTAGATTTAGAGTGGGATTAATCAGCAGTGGAATATTTTTCAAGTGGAGATATGTGCCTAGAAATTAACTAGCGTGCTAGACATTTTCCAAATTTTTCATTAAATAAGCCATGTCATAATTTCACTCTGCTATTTAAGGGAAATACTATTTTAACATAAAGCAGTGCTAAGTTAAAACTCAGTTTTAGAACATATATGTCAGCAACGGTGTTTTTTCTTGATAAAGAGGTTATCAACAAAAAAGAACTGGAAAAAAATTACATTTAAATAAAATAGATTGGAGGCCTGGAGTATGGTTTTACTTCTATCTCTTTCCACTTCACACCCCTGGAGGACAATAATGTAACCAGGCATCCAGCATTCTAATGAATTTTAATTCTAACATGCCTCTGATCCATTTCAGAAACAGAATTCTAGGCATCTTCTCTGAATGGTTTCCTAAGCAAAAAAAGAGGCATACATAGTGAATAAACAGACTATAATAACCACACTGGGCAGAAGCTGCTTTTTAAGCCCTGAAGCACAGTGAAAAGGGCATGGAGGGAACATACTATAGCAGCTGCCTCTAGAAAGGATGCTGGTTGACTTGGGTTACCTCAGGAATTCATTCTTTCAGTGGGTGCAGCCTGCTCACCCACATTCAAACTTTCACAGGTATTAGTACAGTGGGTGACTAAGGGACTGTTGACATGGCCCTTTAGTGGCCCACAGCTGGCCAGATTGTTACCAATACCAGTGAAAATTCAGATTCAATTTGCTCTATGCACAACAGTTTATTTGAGAGATTATCACACAGGCTGTCAAGGTATTTTTCCCACTTTGAACTTTAGTGTCCTAAAAGTGGGGACATGCATGTACCCTTCTAAGCTTAATTCCTAGCTTAGATCTGATAGCACTACCACCTGCCAAAATATAGTGTTTGGCACACTCTATGTTCCCCCAAACCTTCCCTGGGGAACCCAAGACCCAAACCCCTTGGGTCTTAAAACAAGGAGAAATAAACCATTCCCTCTCCTTTCCCCCTCCCAGACTTTCCCCATCCTGGGTTACCCTGAGAGACTACACTGATCCAAACTCCTTGGATCTTAAAACAGAGAGGAATTAACCTTCCCCCTCCTTTCCCCACAGTCCCTGGTGAGTTCAGACCCAGATCCCTTGGGTCTTAACAGGGAAAAAATCATCAGGTTCTTAAAAAGAGAGCTTTAATTAAAGAAAGAAAAGTAAATTATCTCTGTAATTAGGGTATTCAAATTCATAAAGCTTAGAGGACTCCCTCCCCCCCTAGCCTGAAATTCAAAGTTACAGCAAACAAAGGTAAAATCCTTCCAGCAAAGTACACGTTCACAAGTTAAGAAAACAAACATAAGACTAATCAGCCTTTTCTAGCTAATACTTACTATTTTGAACATGACAGACTGTTTCAGAAAGATTGGAGAAACCTGGGTTGCACGTCTGGTCCCTCTTAGCCCCAAGAGTAAATAAAGAACAAAACAAACAGCCCAAACAAAGACTTTCCTCCACCAAGATCTGAAAGTATCTTCTCCCCCCATTGGTCCTCTGGTCAGGTGTCAGCCAGGTTCACTGAGCTTCTTAACCCTTTACAGGTAAAAGACATTAACCCTTAACTATCTGTTTATGACACAGGCATAAAAGATTATATAATATGTCTCCCTAATAAGCCTCAATTCTCCAAGCATAAACCCTCCGTAAGTATGTTGGCCTTACACAGTATCCTGACTGGCAAACAAAGCTGGTATAGCTGCCCGTCCTAGATGGAGACTTCTTCTCTTCTTTTCTCTTCTCAAGTACTTAGTCTGTCAAATGTCCCCCGATGCAGGATCTTGGTTAGCCTGAGGGGTTCAAAAGTCCTACAAAAGTCCCTCATAGCAGGGTCTTGGCTACCCTGAGACCCTCTGTCTTACAGCATCATGGACCTCTTCAGATGTTAATTGGGGAACTAACTGACAATTTACTCTGCTTAGTATTTATACCTTTTATTCTCAAAGGAGTCACATGTCCCAGAAATATGCCCCAGGGGAGTTTCATTACTGTTTTTACTAATTAATATTTCAGAAGGGGGCTTCAAAGATCACTTGACATTTACCCTCTCATCAATCATTCACTTGAGATCCTGATGCGGTGTCATCCAAAAGGGGTTATTTTGATCTGGGTCAACCTGTACCAAGTCCACTGATTGTGTGTTTTTATGTTTTCTTTACTTTGTGAGCTGGTCAATTGGCTGACATGTTTCAAAGTCTCATGTTGAAACACATGCACAGATAGTGCCTCAATTAACCATTCAAGTGCGATTTCAGCACTCTTGGTAGATTTCCACACCAACTATCTGATGCTAGAAGAATTCTGAGCCCAGAATCCTTTAGCCAATTCAGACATCTCAAGCCACACCAAACTCATGCTTACCACATCCATTCACATTTGTCACAGTAATTCATAATAATTTGGCACTGTCCCAACCGGGGCCACGATCCCACCCTCACTGAATAGCTCAGCAGTACCCCAAATGTATTTTTTTGAAGCATTCTTTGTGATAGATGGTGGATTGGCACCATGGTGGATTGGCACCATGGTGCCTGCTCCCCCACTCTTTATTCCCCCAGTCTCTCTACCCTAGTTTCCCTACCACACACAGTTCTTGACCTATAGTATTTATCTTTTTTTTTTTCCCCATTCAATTTTTCTGTCTTGGTTTTGTTCCCCTCTCCTGCTCCCACCCCACTTTTGGGAAGGCTCCAACACCCATGAAGGTTGGCTCCCTTTTTCATCAGACACATTAACCCGGATTACACTTGTAAACATTGCTGCAGATCCCAAAGGAAGGGAGGCCTCTCTTTCCTTGTCTGAGAGGACTGAGGAAGCCCCATGCCACTGCCTCTCTGGGAAGGGAGCGGGATCCCTTCTCACTGTCATTCCAGATGGCAGTATAACACCATTATGTGGGGCAGGAGCCATGCCTTTATCTGGCCCTGTGCCACAGAATACTTATGCATCATTCATTTAATTAAGAGTTAGAAGGAAAATGGTGGCTGGCAACAGTGGTGAAGTTAATCACAAACTCTTAGCCAAAAGCCAGCGGTTTAAGGGAACAAGAAAATATTATAGTGGCATATCAGCGATAATACATCTCTTACAATATATCTCTTATAGTGGTGCATCAAGACATCTGTTTAAAGATTGACTTTTCTAAGCTATCTAAAGTGTATTTGTTTAAAATTTCATGCTCCGCATGAAGGTGCCATGGTAGTGTTAAACACCAAAAAGTGGAGTCATTTGCGTGTGGGGTTCCAGAGATAAGAGTCCTAAAAATAGCCATTTTAAAACAAGCTTTTGGAGGTGGGGGGTTGCACAGAGGTAGAGATCAAACTGTTGATTATTAGTGGATCAAAACGGTGTCAATCTGTCAAGATTTACCCAATCTGGAACATGACAACCAGTAAAATGTTGAGGGACCCATTTAAGGAAGTATTTATGTATTTTTTACACTGTGCATGCACCAATGCAGAAAAACAGCTAGAGGGTTTCCATTCTCACCATTTCATATTCTTTAAGGCTCAAGTTTAAGTGCTCTAAAATATGAATAGTTAATTGGATTGCTTTGAAATTGGTGTGCCTCAGGAAGATACAGGGTAGCTTTAGAGATCCAAATTTTGGGTCATTTGACTGAGTGAGTCCTGAGTTACAGGCCCTCCAATATGCAGTTTCCTTACATGGCCCTGTACTGTTAAACTGAGAGGCACTAATTACTGGATGAATCACAGACCTCTTTGAGTATGATGATTGTGAATGCACCCTAAATGGCTTTCAATTCACCTTTCAATTAATATAACTACGGCACTGTCTACACTACAAACTTTGGTCATCTTGAGTTATGTCAGTGTACAGCTGCTGAAGTTTGTACATCACTTGGGTGCCTATGCATTTGGCTGTTTGTGTTAGCACTCTGCATACTTGCCAAGAAAGCTTGTGTCAATATTAAGTGCAATGCATATGTCCCACACTACCATGTAGCAGTGGCTTTTGGGGACATTTTTGCAATATTTTGTGGGATGGTAATGTCTCATCCAGGGATCTCTTGGAGCTAGGGGTCAAGGTCCGAGCATACAACTTTCTCCATCCCATAATGGCATTCATGTTCCATAATTTTTGTGCTGTTTTTCAAAAATCCCACAAACCCATGCAGCACTATTTGGCCTCTTCCATCTCTGACAAAAGCACGGATCCTGCAGAGCTCTGCATTATTCTCAAGAATGTTGCAAATACAAGACACATGAGTTCCCTGTATTTGCAGACTCTCACAAATGTTGCTACCAGTGGGGACACGAGGATTTCTTCAAGGGTAGTTTCCTAAAGGTCATAGTGAAAAATAAGTCAAGCTTGCTGGTGGTCATGAAACAGCTGCAGATGGTGCAGTGCCACTTCTGGGCCTGAGAAACAAGCACTGACATGGGATTGCATCGTAATGCAGGTTTGGGATGACAAGCAATGGTTGCAGAACTTTTGGATAGGAAAAGCCACTTTCCTGGATTTGTGTGCTGAACTTGCCCCTCCCTCCAGTGCAGAGACTCCAGACAGAGAGCTGGGTGATGCTGATAGACCAGGTGTTAATTCATGCCAGGGTATCTAGGCCAGAAATCAATACTATCAAATGCATAACTGGAAACCAGTCTGATTCACCTTTGTATTAGTATTGCTAAAATAGGTATTAGACTTGTAATGATGTGTTTAGTGTTTAGATTTATGAAATGCCTGTAAGTTGCTGAATGTATTAGACCTACTTATAATAGCTGTATCCCATGTTATAAGGTAATGTTTAAATGTTTGCTCTGTAAATATATAATGTTTACCAAGGCTGTAAATCCCCCACAGTCAGGAGAGAAGCATCACCACGTGTGAAATACTAGTTTAGTACAAGGGGTGTTATGTCTTCCACCGCCATCACCACCAAAAATAGGTATACAGACATACCATTGCAGACAAAAATCTTTGTTGATTGCTTCCCTCAAAGCCCTGAATAGAGTACATGTCCAAGCCCTCATCTCATCATAATTTGAACCCTTGGGGGAAGGGAATAAAAATGCTTCTTAAGGAGAATCTATCATTCCTATGCTGCTTGAACTCTGAGGGATGAGGATTTCTAAGCATAAGCAAGGAGTCTCCAGCTGTTTTGTCTGGATTAGTCCTGAAGGATGTACAAAGACTGCTTACTATAGAAGTTTCTATTACCTTCTGAAACCTGACACTAACTTATTTGTGTATGCTTACCTGCATTAACCTTGTAAATAACTATTATATTTAATAATCCTTTAGTTAGTATGCTACAGGATTGGGTACATGCATTGTCTTTAGTTTGAGATCTGAGAACAATTGACTTGGGGTAAGTGACACATCCTGTGCAACTGAATATTGTTGTGATTTCTGATGTGAAGTGACCATCTATCACAAATTCCAGTTCGCTTCGGTGGCAAGATAGACTAGAGAGCCCAAGGGGACTGTCTCTGACTCCATGGTAAGACTGTTACTGTGCTTTAGGAGTACACACTTGTTGTTGAAATCTAATTATAGAAAATACTACCAGTTTGGGGGTTTTGCCCTGCTTTTTGACAGTCTGCCCTGAGGCTGGCACTCATGGTCATGAGCAACTCCATACAGCATAACAAGCTGCACTGACATTGAAGAAGTAAGTGGCAATCTCACTCCGGAAGCTTGCAACTCTGTTTTCCTATCAGTCAGTAGGCAATCATTCTGGAGGTGAAAAATCCACAGTGGAGGGCTGGGACTCACAGGCCCATTTGTGGTTCACTATCTGTGTCAGCAACTCTTGTCAGGACTGACATACTCACTACACATAATACACTGTTGTCATAGTCTGTAACTAAAATGTGGCATGTGATGTATCATTTGAAAACTAATAACTCACTGATCATCAATATTCTTGCATGATGTATGTACCTGGTGTCTATTAAGAGATATGACTGGAATTATGACTAAAGTGTGTTTAAACCAGACATGTTGGGGGAGTTGGTAAAGGAATGTGTTTGTTTCACTGACCAGCCTGTTCATCAGGCAGAGATGATGAAGGTACATTTAAATATTAGTAAACAAAGCTATTAAGCTAACAAGTGGGGGAGAAGACAGCATGGTCTCTATGCCCAAGCAGGAGAGAGAAGCTTAGTCCAGGTTTTACTTTTCAAAGAATACATTGCAAAATACTGGTCTATAAAGAAAGGAGGGCTGAACCTCAAGTGATTGAATCAACTGATTGTATACAATTTTACAGTAATATAAAAGTGTATAAAGTGAGGTCTTTTCCAAAAGCTAATGACACCCTGGTGTTTAATATCATTGTAAAATATATGTATTAATGCTATATGAGGAAATATGGATAGGTAATAATATTATGCTTTGAAGTTTGTGATCAAACAGGGAGAATCAGGTTCCCTCCCAGACAGAAGAATGGTAGTTATCTGCCTGTCTTCAATGAAATTAAGGAAGGTGTGACCAAAAACAATGGAAGCCTCTTTTACATAGAAATCATCAAGGGAATGGGAAGTCTTTAAGAAGGGAAGAACAGCATGAGGCCATCCTGCATCTTGAAACAAGATCATTAAACTTTGGAAGATATAAGCAAAGGACAAAAGCCATCTTTGGCATCCATCAGTACCAGACAGATACAAGGCAACAGAGCTCTTGCAAGATGAAAAAGATGGATCCTTCACCTAAGGAGAAGTTGAAGTCTCTGGGAACTGAATATAGATGGGAAACCTGCTTAGGCAAAGATCTTTTCCCTGGGAATACAAAGGAAGCCAGCCCCTTCTACTTCTGTAGAAATACAGTTGGAGTGCCTAAAGTGATTATATTCTGCACATGGTGATCAGTCATATGCAGGACACTAACAGCCGTCTTAATAAACCCTAAACTGTATACATAGTAACATAAACATTCACATCACAGACACTCGTCTTTATTATCCCAAACATACACGTTCATTAACTCTATTTCTATTCTATATCCTATACTATAGTTAGCATGCTTACTCTCCATAGTTCTCTTTCCCTCTGCTCTGTCTTAAGAATCCTTTTCTGCTCTGTCCCAGAAGCCCACTGCTGCTACTGTCATCCCAAGCTTGCTTCTGCTGCTCCTTCTGATTTCTTTGCTCTTTTAGGTTTCTTCTAATTTCTTCTGATTTGTCTTCTTCTTCTCCCGCTCCTAACTTGCCTGACTTTTGCCTGCTTCCTCTTTGCTTTATATAGTTTTTAGCCTGTTCTGATTGGCTTATTTTCAATTCTAGCATTAGCATACCTACCCTCCAATCACCTTCAGACTTACTGTAACTGTCCATATTTATAGACCAATCATAACTGCTAAATCTGGCTGGTAAACTGTTACACAACAAATTTTAGTATTATGGGATGGTGACTCTTACAAAGTTTTGGACTGAGCATGCCTGATTCACCCCTCCTTTCAGTGTTGAAGTGATCTTTTCCTAATCTCAGTTCACACTTTGCCTAACAACACACTAGCCATAGGCTAACCTACTTAAACTGCTAATTCATTGTCCTTGGCTATGTGCCAACTTTGTACTCACACTTAAATGACCAAACTTTTAAGCTATAAACCATCACCATATTTCTTTAGTATATGTTTGTTACTCTATGCACCTTAAAATTATGGTCTGCCACTGTCACCCCATTTCTTACCAATTTAGTTAATTTTATTTTAGTTCTTTCCTTATTTTCAGTTAATGGTGGCAACACAATGTTTTCGGTGCTGTGCTTAAGAAACCAAATAGAGCAGATTAAAATCCTGTGTATGACACTCAGCCATGTCCCATCCCCATCCCCATCTGGCTCTGCACCCTGCCATCCCTCGTCCTCATGTAGTCCTGCACCCCCCACTCCTACTCAGCCCCTGACCAGTCTGTCCCCCTCAGTATCCCTTCTGAACCCCAGTCTATGTCACCCCCAGCAGCCATGTGTGTCCTATTCTGTCCGTCTCCCCCATATTCCATGCCTCCTCATCCAGCCCTATGGGAAGGGCACTGTGAGGAATGCAGCGTCTCCTCCTCCTCCCTATTGGCTGCTGACTGCTACAGCCCTGAGCTGGCCACCCTTTGTTCTAGTGCTACAGCAGTCCATGGTGGGCAAAAGGCATAATTTCAGCACCTCTCCAGCAGAATGTAGTTTCTACTGAGGAAAAAAAATTGCAGGGGACATGAATTCTGAACATGCGCAATGGTGTAGAATTTCCCCCAGTAGTACTATTCACTTTCTCCACACCATTTGTCATACTGTCTGGAGTGGCTCACAACTGTGTGTATCCACCTCAGGGTAGACTTTCTGAAAACACGGCAGACACCCCAAACTGGTGGTGTGTTCTATAAATAGATTTCACTCAGTCAGTAACAAATGTGAACTCCTGGATCATTATACCAATCTTATCATGAAGTCACAGTGCCCTTAGAGTCTCCAGTCTATCTTGCTACCCAGACAAACTGGACTTTGTGATAAAAAGGTCACTTAAACCAAAAATCACACCACTTCAGGTTGCTCCCAGTCCCAAGCCTTTTATCAAATTGGTACTCTAGAACTTACACCAAAGACAATGCTGGTAGCCAATTCTATAGTAAACTAACTAAAAGTTTATTAGCTAAGAAAAGGAAGTAAAAGTTACTGAGAGGTTAAAGCAGGTAAAATATATGTACAGATGAAGCACAATCTAACATTCCAAATGGTAGCTGAGATGTAGTAATCTGTCAGTTTTCCAAAAGTCTCTCAGGTCTACCTGGAACAACTCCAGGGATCTCTGTCTTCTCGTTCAGTAATTCCTCCCTGTCAGAATCCAAACAGTCCAGAGATGAAGGATCTTTCCTTGAATCAATTACTTATAGCTTCTTCTCACAGAAAACAAGCTGACAATATCACTACCCACGTGGGTTTTTCCTTTGATGATAGAGTGAGGGATTTATTTAGAGGCTTTGACCTCCGATCATCACACGCAATGACCACTTGCTTTGAAGTCAGCACTTTTCTGTTCAAGTTCTTTGTATACATTCCACAAAGCTTCTTTCTCATTTGATGGGTTATTTAGTTACAGAGGTATTTACAATACAAATGTTTGCTATTCCATTATAACAGGATACTGATAAATAAAAACAATGCATGTCACAACCTATTAGTTTTCATGAAGTTTAAACACCAAATCTTATAGATTAACAATCACTCTGATCAATACTAATATACCTGTGAATTGCTCTGAGGCTTTGGCATGAGTTGGCATCTGGTCTGCCAGTGTCATGTAATTCATGATTTTATAAATTTCTATCACAACTCCCCCTTAATTATCTCTTTTCTAAGATGAATAGTCCCAGTCTTTTTAATCTCTCATTTTTGTTGCACTTCTCTGTACTTTTTCTAATTCTAATAAATCTTTTTGGAGATGGGGTGACCAGAACTGCACACAGTGTTCAAGGTGTGGGTGTACTGTGGCTTTATATTGGCCAAAAGATAAATCAGTCAAAACCCCAAACCTAAGACAAAAGGAGTTTTGGATTGAATGGCTGGGAGTTGGCTACAATTTGTGAGTCATGCGTGACAGTTTTATGAATCCTGCAACTTGGCAGAGCATTAGACTAGATGACCCTTGTGGTCCCTTCTACTCTACATTCTATTATTGTAGTTTTAATTGGGGGGGGATGTAATCAAAATATTTGGAGAAAAAAATTAGACATATGGATACTTCCATCCCGGGAGGGAAGGAGGAAGAGGGGTTTGGGGCTGCAGTAACAGGAAAGATGTTATGGAGCAGAGGATAAATGGGGATGGGTGATAGGGGAGAGTGGTTGGCAGCTCCATTGAGGGAAGCTTGGGGGTTAAGAGAATGGAGAGTGCACAGAAAATCCAGGAACTTTTTGGAGAGTGTTGGGGACAACTTCCTGGTGCAACTACTGGAGGAACCAACCAGAGGCCATTCTCCTCTTGGTCTGCTGCTTACAAACAGCGAAGAATTGGTAGGGGAAGTAGAAGTGGGTGGCAACCTGGGCAGCAGTGACCATGAGATGGTTGAGTTCAGGATCATCATAATAAGGAAGAAAGGAGAGTAGCAAAATACGGACCCAGGACTTCAGAAAAACAGACTTTGACTCCCTCAGGGAACTGATGGGCAGGATCCCCTGGGAGATTAATATGAGGGGGAAAGGAGTCCAGGAGAGCTGGCTGTATTTTAAAGTTTATTGAGAGTGCAGGAACAAACAATCCTGATGTGCAGAAAGAATAGCAAATATGGCAGGCGATCAGCTTGGCTTAACAGTGAAATCTTCAGTGAGCTTAAAAACAAAAGGGGAACTTACAAGAAGTGGAAACTTGGACAGATGACTAGAGAGGAGTATAAAAATATTGCTCAAGCATGCAGGGGTGTAATCAGGAAGGCCACATCGCAACTGGAGTTTCAGCTAGCAAGAGATATGAAGAGTAACAAGAAGGGTTTCTCAGGTATGTTAGCAACAAGAAAAAGGTCAGGGAAAGTGTGGGACCCTTAATGAATGGGAGAGGCAACCTAGTGACAGATGATGTGGAAAACGCTGAAGTACTCAATGCCTTTTTTGCCTCAGTCTTCACAGACAAGGTCAGCTTCCGCACTGCTGTCCTGAGCACCACAGTATGGGGAAGAGGTGAGCAGCCATCAATGGTGAACAAACAGGTTAAGGACTATTTAGAAAAGCTGGACATGAACAAGTCCATGGGGCTGAATGCAATACATCTGAGGATGCTGACGGAGTTGGTTAATGTGATTGCAGAGCCATTGGCCATTATCTTTGAAAACTCATGATGATCAGGGGAGGTCCTGGACAGTTGGAAAAAGGCAAATATAGTGCCCATCTTTTAAAAAGGAGAATCTGGGGAATTACAGACCGGTCACCCTCAACTCAGTCCCTAGAAAAATCATGGAGCAGGTCCTAAGGGAAACCATTTTGAAGCACTTGGAGGAGAGGAAAGTAATCAGGAACAGTCAACATGGATTCACCAAGGGCAAGTCATGCCTGACCAACCTGATTGCCTTCTATGATGAGATAACTGGTTCTGTGAAGATGGGGAAAGCAGTAGTCACATTATTCCTTGACTTTAGCAAAGCTTTGATATGGTCTTCCACAGTATTCTTGCCAGCAAGTTAAAGAAGTATGAATTAGATGAATGGACTATAAGGTGGATAGAAAGTGGGCTAGATTGTCAGGTTCAACTGGTAGTGATCAATGGCTCAATGTCTAGTTGGCAGCTGGTATCAAGCAGAGTGCCCCGGGGGTCAGTCCTGTGGCTGGTTTTGTTCAATATCTTTATTAATGATCTGGATGATGGGATGGATTGCACCCTCCTCAAGTTCACAGATGACCCTAAGCTGCAGGGAGAGGTCGATATGCTGGAGGGTAGGGATAGGGTCCAGCGTGACCTAGAAAAATTGGAGGATTGGGCCATAATCTGGTAGAATGGGTTTTCTCACTACAAGATCATACTGAACCTAGCTATGAGGCACTCATTCAGGTATATCATGATCTATGTCAAGGGTTGGGTTGCTTGTGGGGTGAACATACAATCCAGATAAACAGGCAGATCCCTCCAGTTATCCATCCATGTAGAAAGGGGCCATTTGCGCTCTGTGACAAACTCAAGGTTGAGCTTGCAAAGATGGAAGCAATGCAAGTGATACAAAAAATTGAGAAGCAAACGGAATAGGTGAGCTCCCTAGTCATTGTGGGGAAAAGTAATGGCCAGCTATGCGTATGCTTAGACCTGAGAGACCTCAACAAAGCTATATAAAGAAAACATTTCAAACTACCAAACAGAGAAGAGATTATGGCTCAGTTTGCAGATACACAAAATCTCAGTAAAATGGATGCATCCTCAGGTTTTTGGCAGCTAAAATTAACTGAAGAAAGTTCAAAACTATGCACATTTAATACCCCATCCAGAAGATACATATTCTTATGCTTACCTTTTGGCATAGCTTCAGCACCAGAAGTGCACGACAAAACCATCCATATGATCTATTCACATATTAATGGTATTTACTCCTGGATAAATTCTGTGGGACTGCTTGCCCAGAGAACCCCCACATCCCTTGCAGAATTCCTGTGCTTCCCTGCAGAAAACAGCAGGGGAGCAAAAGGAAGCCATGCAGGTCGGAGGTGGGGGACGCTGACAATATGGGTGCAGGTTTTTTGCAGGGGTGGAATTGCCTTCCCAAACAGAGGCAGGACATGGGGGCACATGGGGCAACCTGCTGCTGCCCCCTACTCATTTCTGCAAGCACAGAGCTGCCCAGATGAAGGAGGCTGTGTCCCTGCTCCACTGACTCTGCAGCTAAACGTCACTTCCTGGGTCCTAGTACCAGTTGTGCTCCCTTTCTGTGTGCTAGGAGTCTTCCTGTTTTCTGCAGCAGTGAGTGCCTGCAGTGGGGCTGGGTAAGGAGGGGAATGAGGGAAAGGGAAAGCATGAGGGGCTGGAATAGGGCAGGTGGATGGGAGTGTGGGAGTGGGGGGGAGGGGGATGAGATGGGGAAAAAAAGGAGATAGGGGAATCATGGGGGGGAAGCAGGAGCCCAGTATGCTGTGTCTCCTTGGTAGCAGCTGAGGCTTCCCTGTTAAGCAGCTCCATCAAACCCTCACTCTTACAAGCCCTACCCCCCTACACCTGGACCCTCCCAACAAACCCCTCACCCCACTGAGCCCCAATCAGCTGTACTTGGACCCACACCTCATCAAGCCTCTCTCCCCCAGCACCCAGCCCCCTCAAAGAACCCCCCGCACCTGGACTCCCCGCTCAGCCCCATCTCCCCACACCCAGAACCCCCCTGCTGACCCCAATCACCTTCATTGCCCCTGCACCCAGTACCCCCCAACAGGCCCCTGTGCATCAAGATCTCCCATTGAGCCACCTGCACCCAGATTGTCCCAAACAGAAACCTTTCACCTCACATCTGGATCCCCCTCACGCTAAGCCCCTCCATACTTAAATCCTGCAGGGCTGAGCCTACTCATCACACCTGGTCAGGGATGTTGGAACAATTTTTATAGTGGGGATGCTGAGAACCATTGAACCAAACTGTAAACCCTATGTGTAATGGAAACCACTTCAGGCCAGGGAGTATTGTAGCACCCTCCACACCCCTACTTGTAGCACCTATGCACCTGGCAAAGAAGGGCAGTGCCCCAGGGTGTTTCTGGGGCAGGCACTGCTCTTGCACTGTGTCAGGATCAGGTGCAGCCTCACTACCAAATCCCTGTATAAGAGGAGATGGGGGCTTCAGGGTGATCTTCAACCTCAATGCAGCCAATGGCCTGTGCTCTCCACTGCCATGCTGAAGCCACATTTATTTACTGATAAATAAAATTTGCAGAATTTTAATTTTTTTGGTACAGAATTTTTAATTTTTTGGTACAGAATTTTTAATTTTTAGGTGCAGAATTTCCTCAGGAATAGGTGTTGACACCTCAGTGCATGATGTCGTCATCTGGAGCTCAATGAAGGAGGAGCATAATAGATTTTGGGAAGTCCTGGATACAGCTAGAGCTGCAATCCTCAAACTAAATAGAGAGAAATGTGTTTTAGGAGTTACAGAACTGACTTTTGTTGAGGACATTATCCTGAACAAAGGTGTAAAACCTGATAAGAGGAAGATTTCAGAGAATCATAGAATCATAGAAGATTAGGTTTGGAAGAGACCTCAGGAGGTCATCTAGTCCAACCCCCTGCTCAAAACAGGATCAAAACCAACTAAATCATCCCAGCCAGAGCTTTGTCAAGCCAGGCCTTAAAAACTTCTAAGGATGGAGATTCCACCACCTCCCTAGGTAACCCATTCCAGTGCTTCACCACCCTCCTAGTGAAATAGTGTTTCCTAATATCCAACCCAGACTTCCTGCACTGCAACTTAAGACCAATCTTCTTGTTCTGTCATCTGCTACCACTGAGGACAGTCTAGCTCCATCCTCTTGGAACCCCCCTTCAGGTAGTTGGACCAGCCTATCAAATCCCCCCTCATTCTTTCCTTCTGCAGACTAAATAACCAGTTCCCTCAGCCTCTCCTCCTAAACCATGTGCCCAGTCTCTAATAATTTTCATTGCCCTCTGCTGGACTCTCCAATTCTGCACATCCTTTCTGTAGTGGGGGGCCCAAAACGTGGATGCAATACTCCACATGTAGCCTTACCAGTGCTGAATAGAGGGAAATAATCACTTCCATCGATCTGCTGGCAATGCTCCTACTAATTATTTTAATATGCATTAGCCTTCTGGCAACAAGGTGTTGGGATTTGTGGTTTCAGTGAGTCTGAATGCTGGGTAGAATCAAGGGACTTCAGTTTGATGTGATTCAATTCAACAAGGCTTTATTCATATGTGCACAATGAAAGCCCTTGGTACAAAGAATCAGGCACAGTCCCCCGCAAGGCAGCCCCTCCTCTGCTATTTTTAGCACATGGCACTTACATAACAATACATAACATGAACCCTAACACAATCAGAGTTAACCTTCCATATATGGTTTGTTTACACATGCTCATAGTTCTCCATTCCACATGCTGAGCTCACACCCCCACCCCTGGCCTTCTCATAGGGCGATGAGCCACAGCATGCTTCTTAGCATAACACCCTGCAAAAACACATTGTATCCAAAATGAACACAAGCATACCCTTCAAAGGGCACACCATTGACTCAGATCTAGCTTTTCATCCAGCGTAATTGCCAGGTCCTTTTCTGCGGAACTGCCACCTAGCCAGTCAGTCCCTATAGCAGTGTATAGGATTCTTCTGTCCTAAGTGCAGGACTCTGCACTTATCCTTGTTGAACCTCATCAGCTTTCTTTTGGTCCAATCCTCCAATTTGTTTAGGTCACTTTGGACCCTATCCCCACCCTCCAGAGTATCTACCTCTCCCCACAGCTTAGCATCATCATGAACTTGCGGGGTGTGTAATCCATCCCATTGTCCAGATCATTAATGAAGATACTGAACAAAACTGGCCCCAGGACCGACCTGCGAGGCACTCCA
Organism: Chelonoidis abingdonii; assembly: GCF_003597395.2. Classification (NCBI taxonomy): domain Eukaryota; kingdom Metazoa; phylum Chordata; order Testudines; family Testudinidae; genus Chelonoidis; species Chelonoidis abingdonii. The sequence continues at coordinate 132,356,945 of NC_133770.1, forward strand.
CTTGATACCGGCTGCCAACTAGACATCGAGCTGTTGATCACAACATGTTGAGCCCAATGATCTAGCCAGCTTTCTGTCCACCTTATAATCCATTCATCCAATCCATATTTCTTTAACTTGCTAGCAAGAAATGGCATTTCAGACATTGAAGTGATGCCACATCCGCAGTCAATAAAACATGTCCAACAGTTCCTGGGAATATCTTGGAAAATTTATATCTAATCTATCTACCAAACAGCAGCTTTGAGAAATCTTCTAGAGAATAAAAATGAATGATGCTGGGATGCAGAACAGGAGGAATCACAAGAAAGTTTAAAACAAGAACAGATACAAGAACAAGTGTTGACGTTCTACGCTCCAGGAAGGCCTTTTAAAATTCCAGCCAATGCTTCACAGTCTGGGTTAGGTGTAATGATTTTTACAGAAGCATGAGGATTGTTGGCAACCAGTGGCATATGCATCCAAATCACTGACCGAGGGAGAAATCAGATAGACACAGATTGAAAAGGAGCTTTTAGGAATATTATTTCCCTGTGAGAGAATCTATCAGTATATTTATGGACAGATAGTGGAAGTAGATACAGACCACAAGCCCCTGATAGCGTTATTTAGCAAACCACTAAACACAGGCGCAGACTCCATGAGTGCTCTGGGACTGAAAAAATTGGTTGGTGCGGAGCACCCTCTGGCAGCTCCCCAACCCGCCCCAGCTCTCTTCTGCCAGCTCCGCCTCCTCCCCTGAGCGGGCTACTGCATCCTGCATCTCCCTCATACCTTCCAACGCTTGCGCCGCAAAACAGCTGTTTCATGTGGCAAGCCTGGGGTGGGGGAGGAAAAGGAACGCAGTGTGCTTGGGGAAGAGGCAGGGCCAGGGCAGGGATTTGGGGAGGGATCCAATGGGGCTGGGAGGGGGCAGAGTCGGGGCGGGGCTGGGGGTAGAGGCGTCAGGCACGAGCACCCACCGGTGCCAACAAAAGTTGGTGCCTATGCCACTAAATGACTATACCTTAAGGATTCATAGAATGATGATAAAGCTGAAAAAGTATGATTTGATTGTGACCTATATGTCTGGTAAATTCATGTTCATGCACTTGCAGTTTCCTGAGCAGTGACTTCCACTAGGAAACCAGAGAAGCCTTTAGAGATAGAGATGCAAGCCTGTGTAGCTCTGATTGTAAAATCAATTTCCATAGCTAACAGGAAACTGCAACAAATAAGAGGGGAAATGGAGAAAGATGAATCATTGGGGATCCTAAAAGAAGTGATTATTAAAGGGTGGCCTGAAGAAATAAGCAGTTGTGGTCCAAATACTATATTGCGGTTGTTTGCTGGAGCACAGTATGTTAGGTATCTCAAACCTTACAAAATGCACCTTCAGTTTCCTGATAACAGCACTTGCCCAAGTGTCCCTGTGACAGAGTGCAAGGAATGAACAGCTGAGCCTGCACTCCCGAGAGTTTCCTAGAAGAAGGTGATTGGGGTATTTATGAAATCAGGCTGCCTGGCTGGATGACTAGGTGGGATAGAGATTCAGTTAGGCTGTTAAGGCTAATTCCCCACTCTGGCACTTTGAGTGCAGAAGGTGGGGGCATGCAAGGATTCTAAAAATTAATACTGGCCACTTCAGGCTGGTATTAAACTCCCAAGGTTACAGCTTTTTTTCTGACCTTGGATTAGTAGATGCTGCCACTACCCAAGTGCAGAACCCCTTTGAAAGCCCAGGAAGGCACACTTGAGAATTCCTTCCTGTGGGGTACCCTCAAACCCTTTCACCCCCCACTCCTCAGGGGAAGAGCTGAGAAAGGGGAAAAAAGGGAAATCATCTGTTTCCACCATCTAATTAAACAACGTGCACAAACCTCTTAAGACACAAAAATCCAATTCTGTTCTTAAAAAAGGTAAATTTTATTAATAGAAAAAAGAAAGAAAATACATCTGGGAAATCAGGCTACTGCTAGATTTTAAAAGAGCACCTACAAAAATTAAGTACCAAGAATAGCTTACTTGAGGTCCAGCTTAAAGGTTACAAGCAAAACAAAAGCACCTGGGTTAGCGCAGAGGAGTCCATAAGCCATAAAGAAATAAAAAATGATAAACCTAATTCATCTTCCTAGACATTTCCCGACCTACTTACATATCTGGGGTTTCAGATAAGTAGTTTCTAGGTATGATACTGATGGTTTTTCAGACCTGGCCCAAGCTTCTTACAGCATAACTCTGCCTTGTCCGCCTCTCCCCATGAGAACAACAACAGACAGACAAAAAGGAGTCTTGTTTCAATTTTAAAAAGTTCTAGCCTGGCTCTTTTGGCCAGGTTGCCACTCACTTCCTTTTACCTATGCATAGCAGTGAGACTTTTTAACCCTTTACAGGTAGAGCATTTAGAGAACAGCTACTAAGAGGGATTTTATAGCTACTGGCTGGGTGGGTGTCCATAAAAGGGAGCTATCCCCCACCTTCATTTATCACATAGTCCACCAGCCCAAGTCTGATAAAGAAGCCCAGGAAGGAAGTGACGGGGAAGGGAGGGGCAGAGAGAGTGGGGAGCCTAGTTACACAGTTGCTTCAGAGAAGGGAGATCTCTGGTCCCCTCAGGTCCTGAGGAGAGAGCCTAAGACCACTATAGATATTGTAAATAGACAGTTGTATGGGGACTGTAGTGGAGGGAACTTCAAATAAAAGTTCACTGAGTGCACACCTGGTGAAGTCAGTGCAGTTTCTATAGCAAAGAAGACAGGAGCAGAGCTATGTCCTGTCACAGTCCCGTCTCCCTTATAGTCCACCTTCCCAACCTTGGAGTGGTAATCTACTGTGACCCTGTAGTTCCATTAAAAGTGAATAGTTGTGTTCTGACCTTCTCCAAAGGTTAGGCTGAGATTTCATGAGGCTGTGGTGTCTCCGTCTATTTTTAATCACTATAGTCTTTCCACGTCTCATACATATGCTCTCTTGGGCTTTCATAATGTCTCAGATATGCCTCTATCCATCAGATGCAATATCTGTCTCAGTTGTTTCCAGTTGTGGATCACAAGTAAACATAGGCACCTCCCAGCAGTCTAGACTTGGGCTCCTATCTCCATGAAAAGGGTGGGGTGTAGCACACACTCCTTTAGACAGTGTATCCCATTGGCTCTCTTTGGCGGTTCCCTCCCTAATGTGCTGGCTTTGTGGATTTCTCCCCATTTATTTTATAGGAAGCCTAAGTGCCTAACTCAGGCTTTGTGGACTGCAGCATTGTTCATGTGATTTTTTTAGGAGCCTAAGAGTTAGTGTGACAGGACCTAAATCCCTTTGTGGATCACAGCTATAGTGTCTATGACTTACTCTGGCCCTGGTTGGATCCATTACAGACCCACAGTTGGCCTCACCCACAGCATGCCCCCTACATTATGGTTTGTGGAAGATGTCTCTTGCTTTCTTCTTGCACTGGAAGAATTCTACAGAGTTGGATCTGGGGCTCATCCATCACTTTATACCGCTGCAAGGAGCCATAGTAGGAGAGGAAAGGAAATCCCTCCCATGGATTTTATTCCTTCCATCTTACTAGGTTAGTTGTCCAGATCTTTCAAAGGCTCCCTGATATTTTCCATTAAATAAGATGCATTACACTATAGTACCAGAATCTCAAGGTATAGCTTTAACCACCCCCTCTTACCTCTGTGATACTACCACAATTGCAAACAGCAGAGATAATAATCAGCTAAACCCACTTGTTTTAAAAGAAAGGGGGCTGATGGCATGATGTCCTCCATAAAAGATTCTTGGTTTTGAAATTTGCTCTCCCCCTTTGTCTACCAGAACCTGATGTGTTAATATTACCTACTTGCTTCAAAACTTTTCTTTCCTCCCCAGTACTCTGGAATAAAGTAAGATAACACCATGGGATACAATGGCTTTCACCAACCTATTGCTTCTATGAAGCCCACAATAACTGAGTTTATAATTTAGGACATGTTTACGCTGCAATCTAAAGATGACCTTTGTTAGTAATTACTGCAATGGCTGATGTCCACACTACCCTCCTTCTATGGTGCTGTGCGTCCTCACCAAGAGTGCTTTCACCCTCTCAGTTCCGCACAGCTCCCTGCCAGGAACGCAGCTGTCTCCTGGGCTTCTTGCCTCCCCTTTCCCTGCAGGGAGCTGTGTGGCAGCTGCCTGGGGCTCCTCACCTCCAGGGGAGAGATTCACACTCAGAATCCGGTCAGCTGCTGTGATTCCAGTGGGAAGCAAGGACCTGGGTGGCAACCCAGCTTGGAGTGGAGACCTGGCAGCCGCCTGGCTGGGGAGCCAGCTTTCTTGTCAATTTCAAGGCTCTGAAATTGACAAAACAGCTGACAGCCAATGTAAGGAACGCAATGTCTACACAGACATTGTGTCACCCTAACTACACTGACATAAGCCCTTCGCCTTTTGTGGAGGTGGAGTTATTATGTCAATGTAGTAGGACGCTTACATCTGTAGGAGCAAGGCTGTAATGTAGACACTGAGATAGTTAGGTTGACATAAGCTGCCTTATGTCGTTCTAGCTCTGTAGTATAGACCAAGTCTTAGTATCATTTTCCCAACCCATGTACGTAAACTAAATTATACCTACTTTTCAGTTTTCATGGGTCCCATCTTCTATTCATCTGCCATTTAGACTGTAAACAATTCAAAGCACTGACTGTCCTTATTTTTGTATACTGTACAGCACTGAGCACACTGTTGGTGCTAAACAAATAATACTGGCTAGGGAAAGTTGGGAGAGGTTGCTCTCTGAGGCAGGAACTGTCTTTTGTGGGTTGTGGTTAAATGTTGACAGATGTTTGGCTGCGTGTGTTTGTTCCCTTTGTGTGTCACCCCAGCCCTACATAGACAGATGGCACGACAGACCTTGAGCAAACCACCCAATGACCACAAGATCCTTTAAAGGATGAAGACACCTGGCTAGATTTATTGTCAACAAAGCATGGCACTGGTATCCCGTAGACTCTATCGGACCCCTAATACATGTATGCTCGTAACAATAGACCAGCTCAGTGAATGGTGGGACTTTTCATTCCTCCCTAACGCCAGACAAAGATACTCCCTCTGAGATACATTTTTATACCCCAATACAAACAAGTTAGTACTGCCCCTCTGACATGGTTAGTTACTGCCCCCGACATTGCTAGTTATCACCCATCATCTTGTACATATTGGTTCAATTAAAACATTTCTATTACATTCTGTTATCCAGACCTTATCTTTTAGGATGGGTCAGTGTGTCCTGTTATTCTTAGGGAATGTTTTTGTATCATCTTGATATCAGTATATTTGGGTACCATTTGATATTGAGATGTGTTTGCATGAGCACTCTGTGACTAGCACTTCTTAGGAGTGTGTATTTCTGCAATATTAGCCCTGTTCTTGCCAGATTCTGTGAGCAGGTCCTGCCTTATACCAAGCCTCTAATGAAAGGACTTATGTCTTAGGCTCTTTTTCTACTACATGTGTCTCTGTCACAGAGTACACTACTTACCCCATGGTACCTCCTTATGACTATGTCTGGGTATTAGCTCTTGATAAGTCTGATTCCTCCTCTTTCATTTGCTTGCCCAATCTTTTCCCTAACCCCCCGTTTTCTCTGGACTCGATGTCTACCTCTTTGTAAATCAGGGTGCTCCTTCTCCATGGCTTATCTCTCCAGCTAGGTCACTATAGTTTACAGTTCTACTGGACAATCCATCTCAGGCATCGTCCATTCCATTGCCCACACTGTGCCACTTTCCCAGTGGCTGGTACGGGAACCTAGCCAGGTGGTTCCAGCTCCAGGGACACTATGTCCAGTAACTATGGGCTGCTTGCGCCTAGACCTTGCCACTATCTCCCTTGAATCCCTCCTACCTTCCTTTCTGTGTCTTGTGGCCCATACCTGGGTTATCACTGGAAGCTCCTCTGTTCCCTGTAGCTTGCCAGAGACTGCATTCCCAGGTAGTATCCCAGGGTTTACTTCTCCCTAAGTCTCTTGCCACCTTCCCTCCTCTCTAGGGAATGACTTCAGAGTTCTTTCCCATAATACCCTTGTGATGTGTTGGGTCACAGAGACCCCCTTGGGATGGCCACCTGATGTGCCGACACTACCTCTGAGCCCATTTTCCCTGCCAGCTTGGGACTTCAGTGCCCTGTCTTGTTGAGTCAGACACACTTAGCCTGCTGTAATCACAGACCCAGGTCTGACCCACTTGTGAACCACCCAAAAGCAATAGACAACTGAAAACAGCTTAGAAAGTGCTCCTGTCTCTAGCACCCAGACACCCAGCTCCCAATGGGATCCAAACCCCAAATAAATCCATTTTACTCTGTGTAAAGCTTATACAGGGTAAACTCATAAATTGTCCACCCTCTATAGCACTCATAGAGAGATATGCATAGCTGTTTGCTCCCCGGGAATTAATTGCTTACTCTGGGTTAATTAATAAACATAAGTGATTTTATTAAGTTTAACAAATAGGATTTAAATGGTTCCAAGTAATAATAGAAAGAACAAAGTAAGTTACCAAGCAAAATAAAACATAAACACACTAGTCTAAGCCTAATACATTTAAGAAACTGAATAAAGGTAAATCTCACCCTCAGAGATGTTCCAATAAGCTTCTTTCACAGACTAGACTCCTTCCTAGTCTGGGCCCAATTCTTTCCCCTCGTACAGTCCTTGTTATAGCTCAGGTGGTAGTTACGGGATTTCTCATGACTGCAGCCCTCTTTGTTCTGTTCCACCCCCTTATATAGCTTTGGCACAAGGCAGGAATCTTTTGTCTCTCTAGGTCCCCACCCCTCCTTCTAAATGGAAAAGCACCAGGTTTAAGATAAATTCCAGTACCATGTGACATGGTTACATGTCCTGTGAGACCTCAAGCCTTCATTTTTCCTGGAGTAAGTGACAGGAAGGCTTGCAAGTAAACAGAGCCATCTACCATCAATTGTCCTGGGTAATGGGAGCCATCAAGATTCCAACCCACCATTAATGGCCCACACTTTGCATAATTACAATAGGACCTCCGAGTTATATTTCATATTTCTAGTTTCAGATACAAGAATGATACATTCAGGCAAATAGGATGAACACACTTATTAGATTATAAGCTTTGTAATGATACTTTACAAGACAAAGCATATTCCAGTTACATTATATTGACACTTATTAACATATTTTAATAAAATCATATGGAGTGCAACATCAGAAACCTCTTATCACCAACTTCCTCTCTTTATAAGCCCAGCCCAGCTCCTCCTCGAGTTGGACTTCATCAGCAATTAGGCTTTATTAGTCTTTGGTTTTCCTTCAGGTGCAGCCTATATGGCTAATTGGCCTATTTTTTTCTGTTCATGCCTTGTGTGGGGGTAGATCCCCTATCAGTCTCATGTGTCTTTAGGAGCTACTATATTACAAGCATTAAATAATAATTTGTTTTAGATTTTGGAGGGACCAACCTTGTGGAGGAAGATGCAGGCTTTTTTAGGTCAGAGAGAGAGGCATGGAAATTCAATTTTCTCATTTAGACCCCTCACACTGATCTCTCTAATCATTTGCTTTGCCCCTTATGTGTAATATCCCACCACCAAAGAAACTTTGTCACCATAAATCACAATCCTTCAAGATAGGTAAGAGATGCTCACATGAGTGAAAATCAGTTAAATCAATTACAGATTTTTTTTTAAGGAAAACTGAAACCAAGTCAGAGCTCTCAAATTAACTTTAAGGGTGAATAATCTGCACTGGAAGACACGAAGTGTCATGGCAATAATTGGCAAAACAGGTTGGTCAAAACCTAAGGATTTATTTTTTAGCTGTCAGATATATTTTAAGCAAGCCTTCAAGAACATATCATGAGTTCCAGGAATTTATGATTCATAGGAACCCCCAAGGAGCTTTCCTGGGATTGTTGGGTCTTTGTGTACTTGTAATTCATATAGAGGCACCGTCTTTGGGAAGAAGGGGGGCGAAAGGCAGACTCCAGGGCAGAAGGACCCCCCCGCTGCCAAATTACCGCCGAAGTGGGACCCACCACTGAAATGAATGGTCTTTGGCAGTAATTCGGAGGTGGGGGGGCTCCCACCACTGGTCTTCAGTGCACTTTGGCGGCAGAATTACCACTGAAGGGGGGCCCCCTGCCCCCGAAGACCTCAGCCCCCCTGAATCCTCTGGGTGGCCCTTTTGTGGTGAGGAGAAATCCTGGGAACAGAAGCAGCCTGACTCTTGCATGAAGAACATGCCTGCCAGCCAGGAGTGTCAGCCCCTCTGCAGTGACTGAGGAGACCAGATTCATCTCTGAACCTGAGGACTATTCACAGAGTTGTGAGTGCACCATTTTTCAGTTAGATAGGAAAATTGTTTGGGAACCCCCTATTCCCAGAACTGCATCCTCAAGCCACGAGTTAAGGGACATTAAATTTTACTCTTGCTATATCAGGTCTTGTGAATGGAGAAATTCATGTGTATTATCAGTATGGGCACCAGTGACTGTGAGTATTATTTTACCCTGTTATATTTACTCCCTGTTTAATATAATATTATTGCGCATTTGTATTACTTTTTTGGGAGTCTCAAACTATCTGACGAATTAGTGAGGGTTACCCTGTGGTTAGAATTTTCCTTCTGAGATCCCCTGGTGACCCTGCCTGGAAGGAGCTGGTGGTGGGAGGGCAGCACTGCCAAATAAATTAATGAGGGAAGGAAGTTGCACCCTGCCTGTCCATCAAAACCCATAAGGAGATTAGTGTTAAAGTAGGTAGCTGAGTGGATAGGAGCACTATACATAAAAGTAGCTGCTCAGTCGGATACACCAAAAGTTATTTCACCCTTTTCTAAAGCATACAGAGCCCTTCACCCTGCAAGAATCACAGCTACTCTGTGTGTTTGTGTCTTGAAGGTTGTGGATGCAGAGAGGGAGAGAGAGTGTGTAAAAGTGAAAAATGTGGATGCCTCAGTGGCTACCATATGAGCCTAATGACACTGCATAGAAACAAGAGTTTTCTTAGGGCAGGTCTACACTACAGGGTTAAGTTGACCTAAGTTACGCAACTCAACGTAGCTTAGGTCGATTTATTGCAGTGTCTACACCCTGCTGGGTTGATGGGAGAAACTCTCCTGTCAACTTACCTTAATCTTTTCATTCTGGTGGAGTACCTGAGTTGACAGGAGAGCTATCTGTGGTCAATTTAACGGGTCTTCACTAGGCCTGCTAAATTGACCACCGGTGGATCAATCGCTGCAGCAGCAATCCATGCTAAGTATAGACATGGCCTCAGTAGGAACGGTTCTGGTCAAGGCAGAGCCTGACTGGAGTTCTTTCCATTAATAGAAAAGCACACAAGGACAGGAAACACCCATGGATTCAAAATTACTTCCTTTTTTCTTGCATTTCCTTAATGGTAAGTAAGGATTAATATACTCAGACAAGAGAGAAACATGTCAGATTATTTTTACGTGGATTTCTTTTCAATGCACAGCACGTCCCATTACTCCGTCAATTATTTCAAATTAGTCAGAAAAAATACACTATGTCCTCTGCCACTTTGCCAGATGAGTCCCCATTTTTTCTCTTGCAATTCACTTCATCATCTGCACTTCAGCCCTGCCACACCACTCATTCCCTCTGTCTGGGAAGAGGTTTAGAAAACGTTCACAATGAAAAGCAAAATATTCACAAAGGAAAGAAAAACTACTCAGAATTTGAGGAGTCTTTAACTTCATTATATGCTCAAAAAAGAATCCCATTCTTTTGAAAAATCTGCCATGCTCTTCAAATTTCTGCTTGAAAATAAGGTCCTTTTCCATGAAAATTAGCCTATTTTGTGTCGGATGTCTTTGAAGTTTGAAACCCAAATTTTGAAAAATATATTTTCATGTGGTTTTAATTAAAACACACTTTGTAATCAAATTCCATTGAAATGTGAAAATAGGGGCACAGAATTGCTCAGAATAAAATAGCAAAAGATATTCCACAGAAAGATAATCAATTTTTTAGAGATCTATTCTTATCTCAGCCTGTGGCCCATTAGTGCTCCAACAGGAAAAAAAGAAACAGTGTGTGAGAGAGTGATAGTGGTACTTTCTTCTGCTCAGCCCTTCAGTCAGCATTCAGCTCACATACATTCCTCCGTTTTCCTGCCATGTAATCATGTTCTCCCCTTCCAGTCAATTCCCCTTTTACTGTCAGAGGAATATTATAAAATGAAATCAAATGACTAAATTAAATCAAATGACTATCTTATTTGTTTCTTCAGCTTTCTTTATACTCTTCTTTCTCTTCTTCCAGGCCAGGGAACAGGTATGATAGCAATGTCTTCAGCCATAATGGAGAATGGAGGTAGCAGAGAGGGATTAGAAAGAAAGTCCTACATTTCTCTTATTCTGCTATTATGAATGTGACTTTGGTCATTTGGGGTTTGAGTTAACAGCGAGCCATCAAGGATGGGACTTTGAAGAGACAGTGATAGAAATGAGACTGAAATGCATGATATAGGTCCAGAATGGACAAGTATAAATGGGTATTGCCAGCAAAGACATGGTAGTTGAATCCCATGGGAGCTCAGAACATCACCCAAGGAAAATGCGTAGAAGAAGAACAGATCCTGGAAGGACTCCAACAGAAATGGCAAATAGAGAGAAAGAAGATCCACCTAAAGAAATGCTGAGGTAGTCGTTTGTATATAGGCGCACAAACATCATAATAAAAGGTCATCTCTGTAAGAAAGACAGCAAATAGAAGTCAATGCATTTACTGTTCTTTATATGTTTATTGCAAAAACAAAGTGACCTTTCTAGGAAACTAAAACCTTCCACTTATATTTGATTTTAAAATACATGAAATGTTTTTAACATTTTGCTTTATGTCTTCTCAATTTTAATTTCAGTTTTAGTTTTAGTTTGACATTAAAGGTTATTTGCAACCTTTTGCTTTGTGTTCTGTAAATCAACGTCTTTTCTTTTCCTTTCTTAATGTGACTACTATTGAAGTGAGATCTGATATAATGAAACTAATTTTGCGCATAAGACAAAAAGAAAATCCTGATGGAAGCAAATTTGTTATAGTGTCTGAAAAGCCAGTAATCAACTTGTGGCTCAGTAATACACAAAGTACAGGTCTTGAAATTCCTTTAGGTTTGTAATAGTATCTATGTGAAATAATAAGATATTGAGTGTTCCAGCCGGAATACTTGTCATCTGTCTGCTTCTAATGGCACTAATTATAGTTTCAAATAACAGGTACTTTGAATCTCTATCTGTTATTTATGTACACTGTATTTAACATAGAAAATGTGAATGTCGTGTGGGGAACATAAAACATTGTAGCAATAAGGGTGTGACATTACCCAGGGTACAATCTGCTGAAGAGCTGTGTCCCTTCAATCCTTGAGCCTGGGGTGCCTTGTACACTGATTTGCTATGAGAGCAATCACTCCTGGCCTGATCACACAGAGCCTATAGCACGTAAATTACTCACAGTAATATGAGTGTTTTAGCCAGCCACTTCTGAATTATATTGCAGAGAGACACCAGCAAATTCCCAGTCCCAGTCTTGTCCCTATAAATGTGTGTATTGTACTGCCTAGCTCTTTCCTTCTGGACAATACAAGATCATAGACAGTCCATCGTTTTATTAATAGAAAATGATATGCACAAGCCTTATCTCAAATGGAGTTTTCCAAACACTTCAATCCAGACTCACTGGCTTAGATAAAATCTATCTTTCTGTAGTTAATAAACCTGTTTTATTGTTTTAAGTGATTACAAGTAATGAGGCATAAATATCAGAATTGGTTACAAAGAAATATAAGATAAAATGCAAACTAGTAGCTAACTTAACAAGCTAAGTGAAGTTAAAGCAAAAAAGTTATCTCACCACATGCTTACAGCAGTCTGGCTGATTTCTTCTCCCAGTTCAATGATGCTTCCTTTGTCTTCCAAGTATTGTTAATGCCAGGAATAGAAATGAAGGGAGATAGGTGATTTGGGGACTCTGTTCTGCTTATTTATGTATTTTTGAGAATCATCTCCATCTGGGGTTGAGCAGACAGCAAGTTTGTTTGCCAAGATATACATTTCTCACTCACACCTTTCTTCCTGCCAAAGAATGGCTGTTTAACAAGGTGATTGTCCATTTGATTGTGCTGATACCTGGCTGAGGTGCTGGCTAGCCTTTTATCCATGGGGAACTGGTCTGAAGCTGTTTCCCTAGACCAAGTAGAATTTTATGACTTCAAATGCAATGTTGCCAGACATATTTTACCGGGACAATAATGTTTAGAAGATTATGAGTTTTCAAATGAAACCTCACAAAGGCATAGTTTGTACACAATGCATCATAGTCTTGTAAAAAGGGTGATTTGCTGGTTATGATTATGCTATCTGTATGTATGTATCATTTTTGTATTTGAAGTTATGAATATTGACTCTATAACTGGATTTCAAATGTTTGCTCCTTGGGTAACACCCACAGGATAGTTAGCCAGCACATCTTGGAGGGACTATTCAGATAAAGTTGCTCATCAAGAAACACTTAACTGACAATGGATCATGGGAGACACTCATCTACACTGTCCTGCAAATGTGCTGTTTGAGGTATAGGTAATGGCTTCTACTGTGTCCAAACCTTCATGCATGGAAATGTGACTTACCCATGTGACTCCAAACACTGTCTTATCACCTTTAATTTTCCACTAGCTGTGCAGCAGGCTTTGTTTCAAACAATGAGTTTCCCTCCACATGGCAGAAGATATAAAAGGCACTGGAAACTCCTCCATTTTGCCTCTCTCCTGCTCCAGCCTCTATCAGGCTCAAGCCTCTGGACTATGAACTTATACTAATGGGAACATTCTAACCAATGGACTGTGACCTTCCAGTGATTTGGAAGCAACCAGAGACTTGACTTAAGTCAGCAGTTTATTCCATCACCGCTACAAGCCTGAAGCAAGAACTTTGCAACTAGAGTAGTGCATTTGATTCCTTTAACCAATTTTAACTTTCACCTTTATTTCTTTTTTTATAAATATATCTTTAGATTTTAGAAACTAAAGGATTGGCAACAGCATGTTTTTGGGTAAGATATGAGTTATATATTGACCCGGGTGTGTGGCTGGTCCTTTGGGATCAGAAGAACCTGTTATTTGATGAAATTGGTTTTAAAGAACCACTTATCTTTACGTCTAGTGTTTTTGGTGGCAATACAAGAACTGGAATGCCTAAGGAAACTGCTTTTTATGACTTTTTGTTAGCCAGTGTGGTGAAACAGAAGTTTACTTTTATTGCTGGTTTGGTATATCCTATGGGAGTGTGACGTTGCACTCCATATGTTTTTATGAAAATATAAGTGTGAATATGATGAAACTAGAATATGCTTCATGCAAAAGGTCTCTTGTAAGATATCATTACAAAGTTTATGATCTACTCAGTCTGTTCATCCTATTTGTTTGCAAGTATCTTTTCTATGTCTGGAGTTAGGAGAATAAGATATAAACTTGTATTATTGATGTAAACATATTAAGTGGAAGCCATTAAGGGTGCTTCAGAATCAATGAACTGTGAATAGGTTTGTTTACCTGCAAGCCTTCCTATGTACGTGTCTTCCAGCTACTATGTAATGAAGAAGGAGGTCTTACAGTGACGTGTGATCATGTCACCAGAACTGGAATCCATCTTAAACCTGGTGCTTTTCCATTTAGAAGGAGGAGTGGGAAGCCAGAAAGACAAAAGATTCCCTCCTTGTGGGGTGGAACAAAACAAAGGGGGCTGCCAGTCATGAGAAATCCCCTAGTTACCACCTGAGCTGGAAATAACAAGGACTGTACCTGGGGAAATTATTGGACCCAGACTAGGAAGGAGTCTAGTCTGTGAAAAAAGCTTATTGGAACATCTCTGAGGGTGAGATTTACCTGTATTCAGTTTCTTAATGTATTAGGCTTAGACTTGCATGTTTTGTTTTAGATTGCTTGGTAACTTTCTTTGTTCTGTCTGTTGTTACTTCAAACAACTTAAATGCTACTTTTTATACTTAATAAAATCACTTTTGTTTATTAATTAACCCAGAGGAAGTAATGAATAGCCAGAAGCAAAAGAGGGAATCATCCCACCTGTCAGGAGATGAAGTTCCTTGCCCCTTGCCCCTTCCTGGTGCTGGCATGTGGACTGGGAGATAGAAAGGTGGAATTAATGGTGAGCATCTCTAAATCTACTTTCAAATTTACCAAAACATGTTTTGGTAACAGGCTTACAGTTCCATTTCTGCACAGAGAGATATGAGGGAGAGCTGTTACATTAGCAGTGGGGGGAACATAGGTAGGGAGCATGTAAGGACTTTTTTAGGGCCATTGCAGTACTCACTATGTCTGTTTCTGTGATCCAAATTTAAGATGATCCAATAGGAACAAAATCTGCTCACCAAACAATATTTTCTCAGAATTCAAATTGTTCTGTAAAGCTCTGTTAAACTTTATTTGTTTTCCTCAATCTCATTTTCATGAGGAGAAACTGATCATATTTCATCTAAACATTAAGAAGCTAACAACAATGAATGGAGAATTTTCTATTTATTAACAGGCAGCACAGAAAGTGGTGGAGGTAATCCTAAAATTTCTCACACTGTTTCTCCAGCAACATAAATTCTGAATTAAGATGAGATAACTCATAATTGAAAAAACATACTTATTTAATTCTGGATGCTTGAGTGGGAATGGTAAATGAGCCAAAATTATTGAACTGTGTGTTGTAATATTAAGTCTTGTAACAAACATTGTCAGAGAGCTGGAAATCTAGTGTTTTGGGCTGCCTTCCAAAATGCTGAATATTTACAGTATACTGACTAGTTCGAGGACTGCAAAATTCAGAGTGGGTTTGGATAGGGGTCTTAACCACCAGATCATGGGTTCAGATCTAGTCTTGGTTAGTATTAACATTATCCAATGACTACTCAGCGACCTGTGTGGAATTAGCTCATGATTTCAGATCACTTTCTAGTAATTCTGTATCCAGATTATACAAACTACCGTAACTGGCACTTGTACTTGTATTGTGAGCAAACAGGCAAAGGACATGGAGACCAAACTAAATTTTTATCCAAAGGAAAAGTTCCATCAGGACTGGAATAGAGCAGTATGAGGGAAATTTCTTTGCTGCTGCCATTTGTACCTGACCTGCAGGCAGATAACTCAGGTACTCAGAATGTCAAGGCAGTTTCTTGCACAAAGTACTATAGATTCATAGATTTTAGGACTGGAAGGGATCTCGAGAGGTCATGGAGTCCAGTGTCCTGCCCTCATGGCAGGACCAAATACTGTCTCGATCATCCCTGATAGACATTTATCTAACCTACTCTTAAATATCTCCAGAGATGGAGATTCCACAACCTAAGTTAAGAAAGAAAAAACTGAAAATATTTATGTTTTAAAGAAAAAAATGGCTTAATCTCTTAATTTCTTTTCTACAAGATACTATGTCCATCAGTACTGACCATTAGGAGCTTCTCCTGGATGATGTGGAATGAAGACAACTCTCCCTCATGGAGATTTAGATCATGGAGGGCAGAGGTATTGCATAGCCAAGGTGGACTTCCCTGATAAGGACAAATGCAGAACTAAACTACTGTACAGTAAAAGAAAGTATAAATCTTTAACTTCCAAAACAGAGAGCCAATAAACAAAAGTTGCTTTAAAAAAACTAAAGAAAAGAACTAAAGAGATGAACAGATCACAAGATTATTGTTTCAGAAAAGAAGTCAGTAGAAATCACAATGTTTTTATATGCTACTGGAAGATATGTCAGCCAGTCCTCAGAGTGGAATTGACTAGCATAGAACTGTCAGCCCAAGAGGGGAAAATAAATGAAGGATCTGTATGTTTGTGCTCCAGGGGGAGAATATGGATGTTTATGTGTATGCAAAGGGAAGGAGGGGTGTGTGTATTAATAGGCAGGGTGGGAGTGGGGGGTTGTATATGAGACAACTATTGTGAAAGCATTGGGATGTGCGTGTGTGTCTATGAAAAGAGACTTGGAGAAGATGTGTTTGCATGTGTGCATGCATGCACTCTTATGTTGGGTGGATTGCGTAAATGGTGGAGGGATGATAAAGGGAGAGTGGATTATGTCTCTATGTTCAATGGAGGGAGAGCTATGCCAGAATGGCTACAAAGTTACCAAATCTTAGTAAATCAGTAGAGACTAACTCTGAAGCTTTAAACAGGCAATGCTCTTGTAATTCTGACAGACTCCAGCCATTGGTGGGTGAGACTGAATCTGGGACCTCTGGAGTTTATGCATGAGACTCTATCACAGGGATCAGCAACCTTTGGCATGTGGTCTGCTAGGGAAAGCCTCTAGTGGGCCAGGCTGATTTGTTTACCTGCCGCATACGCAGGTTTGGCCAATCGCGGCTCCCATTGGCTGCGGTTAGCCGCTCCAGGTCAATGGGGGCAGCGGGAAGTGGAAGCCAGCACATCCCTCAGCCAAACCTGCAGACGCAGCAGGTAAACAAACCGG
The DNA here is from genome assembly GCF_003597395.2 of Chelonoidis abingdonii. NCBI lineage: Eukaryota > Metazoa > Chordata > Testudines > Testudinidae > Chelonoidis > Chelonoidis abingdonii. The sequence goes on from NC_133770.1 coordinate 132,373,440, forward strand.
CCTGGCCCACCAGGGTGCTTGCTAAAGGTTGCCCATCCCTGCTCTACTGAGTGAGCTAAAAGCCAACTGCTTGTTAGCTAAGCCTGTAGAGCAGACTCATTTTTATCTCTCTTTTTAAGGGGTCTCAGTGCCACTACATGGGACAGAACATCACACCCAGAAGGTGAGTGGGTTACACTCTCACTAGTTCTGTGTACTAAATCTCATCAAGCAAAGGTGAGTTTAAAGGTTCTAAGCCAAAACTATTTTTGAAATTCAATATAACAAAAAGAATGCAAAGAATTTTCTCAAAAAAGTAATCTCTCTTTCTTCCTAAATTCTTCAATTAAAAAAAACAGGGAGTGTTATTGCTATGAAAATATTAACTCATCAAGTGTGTACACAGAAAAATAGACAAATGATAAACAGATGCATAAATATTTGGTTACCATTTGTTCAGTGCTCAGAGAGAATACAGTTGCCCACCAAAACAATGCACACATAAATATAATGTGATAAATGACTTTATTATTTGTCAGTAATAATAACTGACTTGTTTGGTTTGTTAATATGAGCAAAGACATTATTGTCCTTCACTTTTCAAAGAAAATGTTCAGAAATAATGTGTAGTGGTTTAAAGATCCCATGACTTGGTATTACTCACCAGGTGGAAAAAACTTGATGGCTATATCATTGCATAATGTTTCTCTAAATAAAAATTATTAAGTACATATTTGTAATTGTTAATATTACCTTTCTGGTATATGTATGGTAATGAGCTGTAAAATTGCTCATCTTTCCTAAATAAACCATGCTCAAAATAATAAAGATTAAGCCAATTGCAGTGACCTTGAAATAGAATGTTAGGATTGTAAGGAACCTAAGAAAGTCATTTAGTCCAGCCCCCTGCTCAAAGCAAAAGCAATCCTCAGACAGATTTTTACCTCAGATCCTTAAATGGGCCCTTCAAGGATTGAACTCACAATACTAGGCTTAGCAGGCCAATGCTCAAACCACTTTATGCACCCCTCCATTGCTACATTGTTTTGCAATGATCTGGGGAAGATTACATTTCCAACTGAGTTGAATTAGAAGTTTAAAGCTTACTGACTTTACTGGAGAATTGGTTTGAATGGCATCTGGTGGGCAATCAACTTAAAAATGATGGTTGAAATGACATGATGAGAAAGAGCAACAGGGACAACATTAAAATATACTTGATTCTCCTATTATCTCCCTTGTAAGGATTTGTGGAAAGAAATGTTGTACTGGTTTGTACTTTTTTTCCTTCTTCAACATCTGTTTCCATTACTGTTCTGTATGGCCTTGAAGGAAGTAAATCCAGGCCCATGCACAGGAAGAGATTCAATGTTATTTCATTGATAGGACACCAGAATGTTTTTTCACACCCTTTAACAGTTTGTGCACCTCTGACCAATTCTAGCGCTCATATTATAAAATGGTGACCTTAGAAGAACATACCATTACCCATACACAAACAGCAGTGATTTTAAAAGAGATTTAAATCTATTAGAAAGTGAAGAATGTTAACTGTGGATTTCCAAGTCTTTTGAAAGATGCTTTTGGAACTTTGGAGACACGGGTTCAGTTTTCATCTATGCTACAGGTTTCTTGCATGATCTTCAGCAAGTCACTTAATTTCTTAGTTCCTCATTTCCTCATCTGCAAAATGGGGGTAAAAATAATCCCTTTCTCCTCCCTCTTTGTATGTCTATTTAGGTTATAAACCCAACCAGACAAGGACTATGTATGGGGCCCAGCAGAATGGAACCATGATCTTAGTTAGGACCTCTAGGCACTTCCGTAAAGCAAATACATAAATAATGGTAGTTTACACAAACTGAAATGGCAAAATAGACAAAATAGAGTAATTCACAAATAGATAAAAAATGGCACTATTTTCAAAAGAGCAATGCTCCTACTGCATACTTTTTGACCAATGCTTAATTGCCAGACACTGTTAAAGATCTGCTTCACTACAGGGTCTCAAGGCTATTTCCTGTGTCCTGAATACTTTGTGAAACCATTCAACCTAATGCAAAAAAATGTTGAGCACCTCCACAGAAATGTTGGAGGTGCTCAACTCTAATTGAAATCAGAGTGAAATCAGCACCCAACAGGAGTCACTCTATATGCTATTGAGCAAAGATGGTCAACTGTAATACGCAGATAACACTAAAGCAAATAGAATGAAATAACCAGACCATTAGCTGACAGCACATCTTCAAATTATGGGCTAGTTTCACAAAGGCGCTTAGACATTGCATCTAACTTTTAGGTGCCTAGAAAATCACTGAGATCCACAAAGCCTGGGTTGGCCACCTAGGCTCCATATATAATATATGAGGAGAAATAAGTGCCTAAGAATGGGATTCACAGAGGCCAGCACGCTCAGTGGTGAGCTGCTGCCTAAGCTAGCCAATAGGCAGTATTGATGAGAAGGACATCCTGCCCCTCTCCTGGAGTTTGGTGCCAAAGTCCAGACTGCAGTAAGGCACCTATCATTGCTTTTCAGATGGGAACCTTCTCCTTGAATCAGATACCTAACCCATTTCATGGAAAAAATGGAGGAGGAAGTGGCACTGGTGCTGCTGTCACTTTATAACTTTTAGCTCAGTGGTTAGAGCACTCACCTGGGATGTGGGAGACTCAGGTTCAATTCCCCTTCTTTGCCCCATGTGGAGAAATGATTGAAACAGGGGTCATCCACCTTGAGGTTTAGTGCTTTAACCACTGGGCAATAGGATATTCTGATGTGTGTGACTCCCACTTTGGATAAACACTTAGTCACTAGAACAGTGGAAGAACAAAAATGACTCTATAGCAGGGCAGTCAATAGGTAGACTGGGGTCCAAACTGGGACCACCAGATGCTTTTGAACAGGCTGCAATATCTTTTTATTTATTTATTATTATCATCATTATGGATATTATTTTTGTACTATTTTTTCTGGAATCTGGACCTTGTCTATACCTTGACCAAGAAATTTGGACATTAACAAGGAGGTAGGAGACCCGGCATCTGCTCCTCCTGCTCTCATGATTTTTTAATCATTTCCCCTCCTATTTTCTCTTGGTTTATAGATCTCACTGGGGCTTAGGAGTCTGGACATCTAGAGCAGAGGTTCTCACACCAACTCTTGCTGGTGACCACTCTGACAATTTTTCCTAAAATATTTAATTAACTTTAGGAAAAACAAATAAATATCCATATTTACTTGTCCAAATTATTATAATCGATCGATGTGAGTTTTTTTTGCAGACTCAATAATATTTTGGTATCCCTGGCCCCCACTGCCTCTCTCTGTCCTTCCCTCGCCTCCACCAGACCCCACTGCTTCCCCCTCATTGACCCAGGCTCCCTTCCATGGCCTTGGACCCCAGGCTCACTTCACTTCTTGCATCTGGACCACAGTACCCAGTAAGGCCAGGCCTGCAGAAGCCCAGAGCCAGAGCCCTGTAGTTGGAGCTGGGAGTCAAGAGATGGGGGGTGGGCTGAACCCAGAGCACACAGGAAGAGCCCTGCTACCCTGGGGGTCTGAAACCCAGATCCCTGAAGATGGGAGGGTGGGTGGCAGGGGGAGGAGGGCTGAAATCTGCCTCAGGAATCCTGCAGCTGCAGCTGGGTAGGGGGGAACTAAAGCCTGCTGCCAGAGCCCCTGCCTGAACCAAGGGAAGAGCTCTGTGCAAGAGGCTCTTGTGGCCACAGGAAAACCTCCTGGTGGCCAAATGCAGCCACAGTGGCTGTATTTGAGAAACACTGACCTAAAGTGAGGCAGTGCAAATGCCCAGAGCTAGAAACATAACTACCCCAGCTACAGGGAACTTTTGCAGTGGAAATGTAGGGGTCAAGTGAGCTTAGGCAATTGCAGAGCAGGGTTTTTGTGATTGTCAGTGGTGCCTAAATGTTGGACTTAGTTGACTAAAGTGGCATTTAGGCGCACACACATCCCTTTGTGAATCTGGTCAGATCGGTAGAATTGGTGTAACCAATAATATTTAGATCACTAACTGAAGAGGCATCAGGGCTCACATTTGGCTTAATTTTCTGTGCCAAGGAATAACCTTTCCATCTCTTCTTTATTTGATTACTTCCATGGTGGGCAAGGCACTCCTGACACTGTTACGGTCCATGCCACACAAGGACTTTCATCTAGTCTGCCTTCTATTTCAACTTATTTTTGCCCTAAAAATTAAGCTCTTGGCAACTGATTTTAAAAAGTTGCCATGACAGATGGAGTAGAGGAAAATACAACCTTGTTGAAGACCACTGATTGATAGTTTTACTTCAGAGAACCAATTAAGTCAAATTAGCATTTACTGATTATTCTTGTAAATTGGATTTCAAATTCACCTTCATAACTGGACATTTTTGGAGTCTTCACCCAGCGCAAAGATTGCTATTATAAGATAATAAAGATTGATATTTAACCCTTCTTGTGGATTTTTCTGGGCATATTTTTTACATAGATTTTATTCTCCCATTTTGTCCAAGGCATTCACAGATTAAGTATTCTATGCAGCTGCAAAGAAATATGTTTTATATGAAGTAGAAAAGTTAACAGCATGGTGATACTGCTGCTGCTTCTTTCTTATCTGCTACTACTAGGATTTACTGGCATGATAAAAAAAAAGGCAGATTGGGTCTGAAGAAATAGTCACTCCCCTGTCAAAAAATGGGTCATCGCTGTCCAAAATTCATCAGTATAACTGTGCAGCTCTCACTAAAGGAGTTCTGCTTTCTACAGATTAGGTCCCAATGGCAGATGAGCACATCTTGAACAGCCCTAGCTTCCTCATCTTTCATTAGCTAGCTTGTTGGCTCCTTGTCACATTGATTGGCCTTTCATACTGTTCTTTGCCCTCCTACCCAATCCTCAGTTCTTTACTGGCATGGGCTCTGATAAAAAAAAAAAAAGCTTAACTAGCATTTGATTATATCAAACAATTAGCATTTCTTCCAGTTACATTGGCCACTCAAGATAAACAATAGACTCTTTTCTTTTATAATGGTTTAGATATGGTACTTCTCAATGACAGAGAAATATGTAACTAATATATACTGTACGTAAGTACCGTCTTAATTCTGTATTTAAAGGGATTTGACTACAACTTTTGGCCACAGGTAAGAATTGTTTATTACAAAAGGAAACTTATCACAGAGTATTATCTGCTACTGTTTCAGACCAAGCAGGTCACCTTTAAAGAACCAAAAACATCAGTGACATCGGACAACAAATTACAGGCCAATATTTGATGCTACCTAAACGGTTCACTGCAAAATAAATACTGAGACTGAAATTTTGCTGCTCCATAGAATTTAAATCCCACCAGACCATTTCATTCTGACCACAAATACACTAAATGCAATTTAATACACATATATTTCACCTGAACATGAAGCTTAAAAGTAATCTTAGAATTCCTGGTTGCAAATGATTCATATATTCACAGATTCCAAGGCCAGAAGGAACCATTATGATCATCTAATCTAGTGACCTATATAGCACAGGCCATAAAAGCTCCCCAGATAATTCCTAGAGCATAGCTTTTAGACAAAACATCAAATTTTGATTTAAAAATTGTCAGTGATGGAGAATCTGCCACAATCATTGGTAAGTTATTTCAGTGGTTAATTACTCTGACTGTTAAAAATTTACTCCAGATTTCCAGTCTGAATTTGACTAGCTTCATCTTCCAGCCATTGAATTGTGTTATGTCTTTTTCTGCTAGACTGAAGAGCCCATTATTAAATAGTTGTTCCCCATGTAGATACTTGTAAACTAAACCTTCTCTTTGTTAAGCTAAATTGACTGACCTCCTTGAGTGTATCACTATAAGACAGGTTTTCTAAGTCTTCAGTCATTCTCATGGCTGCTCTCTGAATCATTTCTAATTCACCAAGATCCTTCTTGAATTGGGAACACCAGAACTGGACAGAGTATTCCAGCAGTGATTGCACCAATGCCAAATACAGAGGTAAAATAATCTCTCTAATCCCACTCAAGAGTCTCCTATATACACATCCAAGGATTGTATTACCCCTTTTGGCCACAGTGTCACACTGGGAACTCATGTTCAGCTAATTATCCACCACTACCCACAAATCCTTTTAACAGTCACCACTTCCCTAGACAGAGACCCCAATCCTGTAAATAGTACCTATATTCTTTGCTTCTAGATATATACATTTCTATTTAGCAATATTAAAATGCATATTGTTTGCTTGAGCCCAGTTCACCAAGCAATACAGTTCGTTCTGTCAGTGACCTGTCCTCTTCATTATTCACCGCTCACCCAATTTGTGTCATCTGCAGATGATTTTATGTTTGCTTCCAGGTCATTAATGAAAACGTTAAATTGCATAGGGCCAAGAAGAAATCCCTGAGGACCCTCACTGGAAACACACCTGCTTGATAATAAAAGTCACTGTTTACAGTTACATTTTGAGACCTATCAATTAGCTAGCTTTAATCAATTGAATGTGTGTCATGTTAATTTTTATCATTTTAGTTTTTAATCAAAATGTCTTGCTTTAGCAAGTCAAATGCCCCACAGAGGTATATTCTATCAGCACTATTACCTTTATCACCTAAACTTGTAATCTCATCAAAAAATATATCAAATTAGTTTGACAGGAATCATTTTGCATAAACCCATGTTGATTTCCATGAATTTTATTACTCTCCTTTAATTCTTTATTAATCAAGTCCTAGTAAAGCGAAAGTTTGGAGCAGTTATTGGTCTTTATTGGCTACATTTGAGATTTGGGACTGCTTTACATTATTGGGTTAGACAAGGGAAGAAAAAGCTACATCCTTTATCATGGATACAAAAAGAATTTCATTAATGCCTAGAACCACACCTGAAGAAGAGCTGTCTGTGGCTTGAAAGCTTGTCTCTCTCACCAACAGAAGTTGGTCCAATAAAAGATATTGCCTCACTCACCTTGCATCTAGAATACATTAGCCAGCAGAGGGATTGATTTCAGAGCTAGTTGATGATGTTTAGCACCTTTCAAGATCATACCCTCAATAAGCAAGATACATGTAGATAGATTTTGTGAATGTCTGTCAATTAAATTAATCTCTCCCATTTTACCACCACCAATGACGTTGTAAAGGTTTTTAATTAATGCAGAATGTGGCTTTGTGTCATCTCCACCTATATATCAATGTAAAAATTACTTACCATGCTTTATAAGCTAAGGTCATTTTGTTCTCCAGCGCCCTCGTTTCTTGGATTTGAAATAAAAATACTCTTCTTACTTAAAAGCACCCAAGCCCCATTCATGTAACAGTATTTACTGACATATATCCTTCCATTAACAGATTAATTTTATTATGGCATTGTCTTACCTATATAGTTATCCACTCTCCATTTTAGATGGCATGGCATGGCATTTCCTCTTCAATACTTTTGCAATACAAAGATCATGAACAAGCAATTTTAGAGGTATATTAATTGTAAAATGCCACATATTAAACTTTTCCTTTTATGTTTTAATAATAAAATTGTTCTGTATTGCTACACTTCAGTTTTAAAAATGAAGGAACAATAAGAGTTATATGCTGAAGAATTAAACTGTGGCATTGATCCTAAAGTCAAATGGATGTTTTTGTCTGAGTGAGGACTGTTATTTTCAGTACCCTATATGGAGTAAGCATTGCCATCTACTGGACAGTTGGAGCAAAATAAACTGCTGTATAGCAGAGCTGGTATAATATTGAAAAAGCAGACTTACTAATATATTTGTTAATAAATGGCTCAAATTTGATTTGCTAATTGTAAAGCTATCCTATTTTTGTTCCATTGAATGCTAGGCGTTCAAGAAAATATTTCTGGGAGCTTCACAGATCCTTACTGGACACAAGTGTATTTAGTCAAAAATCCCCAAAGACTTGAGTCACCATTGTGTTACCCCAGTTTCAAGGTGGGGTAACTCTACTGGAACTAAATGAATGGAGTTACACTTCTGTAAAATAAGAGTAAAGCAGTGAGGAATCAGCCCCCCAATCTTTATCTCTAAACCCACAAATTTGCCCATGGAAAAACATGCAATTTGAGCACAAACAATGTTTGCTTTCAGTTCATCAATCGTATGGCTGGGGACCAAATGCAAACAAATATTGTCACAAATATACAGACCACTCTTGAAAATGTGATCTTTGTGTCTCAGAAACCATATACAAGGATCCATACTGCCATGCAATTAAAACAAATAAACAAAACCTATCAAAACAACTACATCCTGAGCACTTTTCACAGATCATGATCCCTAGTACATTTTATATTACTAACAAAGTCAGGCATTTATCATATGTCTGATTTCATATAATAGAAATATCACCTGCCCTCGATAAAAAACCAGCCCTCACTAACATCTGTACCATGTTCCAAGTACCTCTGAGATACACAAGCTATTCAAATAGGGTTTGATCCTACCCCAGATGGGGCAAGATTCACTGTAGTAGCTCCAGCTTAGAAGTTTTGGGCCACTCCAGAAACCCAATGTGACTGGCACATCAGACCAGGCTGACAATAGTTTCCCATTGTCATAATGTTGCATAGGAGCTAGAATGTGCCAGTGACTCAACAAGGACAAGTGCAGAGTCCTGCACTTAGGACAGAAGAATCCCATTCACTGTTACAGACTAGGGACGAAATAACTAGGAAGCAGTTCTGCAGAAAAGGACCTAGCGGTTACAGTGGATGAGAAGCTGGATATGAGTCAAAAGTGTGCCCTTGTTGCCAAGAAGGCTAATGGCATTTTGGGCTGTATAAGTAGGGGCATTGCCAGCAGATCGAGGGATGTGATCATTCCCTTCTATTCAACATTGGTGAGGCCTCATCTGGAGTACTGTGTCCAGTTTTGGGCCCCACACTACAAGAAATGTGGAAAAATGGGAAAGAGTCCAGCGAAGTGCAACAAAAATGATAGGCGGAGCTGGATGAATGAGCTTTGAGGAGAGGTTGAGGGAACTGGGATTGTTTAGTCTGCAGAAGAGAAGGATGAGGGGGGATTTGATAGCTGCTTTCAACTACCTGAAAGGGGGTTCCAAAGAGGATGGATCTAGACTGTTCTCAGTGGTACCCGATGACAGAACAAGAAGTAATGATCTCAAGTTGCAGTGAGGGAGGTTTAGGTTGGATGTTAGGAAAAACTTTTTCACTCAGAGAGTGGTGAAGCACTGGAATGGGTTACTTAGGGAGGTGATGGAATCTCCTTCCTTAGAAGTTTTTAAGGTCAGGGTTTACAAAGCTCTATCTGGGATTATTTAGTTGGGAATTGGTCCTGCTTTGAGCAGGGGGTTGGACTAGATGACCTCCTGAGGTCCCTTCCAACTCTGATATTCTATGATTCTATGAATCTAGCCTAATCAGGAAGCCACATTCTAACAGAGTAAAGAGATTAATTCTTATCAGAGGCTCCACCTGTCTTCCCCCTTCATCCCTCCTCCCCTGGGGCTGGGAACCAGTAAGGTTGCCAACAGTTCTGTATTACAAGGGACGTCCCTAATTTAAATAGAAAATTGCCTGTCCATTACTTAATCTGTGCGGGCTGCCTTTTATCCCATATTTCAACATATTAAAAACATTATTATTACCAAAGCCAGTTTTATTATTACCTTGCCTTCCAATGATATCAAGTTTGTAAAATTAAACAATGTAGTAATACAGAATCAATCCATGATTTACTGAATCAATGTACCTATAGCAGAACTAATATTTGAAAATCATGTTATTAGTGGCTAACAATAGCTGCAGCACACTTTTACATGTGGTCAGGAAAGCATTAGATCAGGGGTTGGCAACCTTTCAGAAGTGCTGTGCTGAATCTTCATTTATTCACTCTGATTTAAGGTTTCGCATGCCAGTAATAATTTTAATGTTTTTAGAAGGTCTCTTTCTATAAGTCTATAAGTCTATAACTAAATTATTGTTGTATTTAAAGTAAATATGGTTTTAAAAATGTTTAAGAAGCTTCATTTAAAATTAAATTAAAATGCGGAGCCCCCAGACGGTTGGCCAGGCCCCGGGCAGTGTGAGTGCCACTGAAAATCAGCTCACGTGCCGCCTTCGGCACCCGTGTCATAGGTTGCCTACTCCTGCATTAGATGCAGTTATGAGTGAAGCAGCGGGAACACCAAACAGTCTTCCTGGACCTAAACTGAAAAAAAACGAAAAGACTTTGTAGATATAAAAGTCAATGGGAAAAAAAATACAACTGGGTAAAACCTGTCAGCTGCAATTCTGGGAAAACCTTTTGTACTTTGTGCTGGTATGAATTCATTGTTGGTCCTGGAGGCAAAACTGACCTGAAGCAGCGCACAGTAACTGATGGACATAAGAAAAACACACAGGCTAAAGCTATGACAAATATTAGCAAATTATTTGTCTCTTCAAACACTGAAAGTGACAGAATTGCACCATGCAAAATTTGCAACGGTTTACCACATAGTTAAACACAGCCTAAATTACAGCAGCATGGATTGTGGTAATGAATTACCAGTGAAATGTGTTGTGATTCAAATATTGCAAACAAATTGTGATGTGCAAGAATCAAAGCAGAGCTATTAGTGACCAATTTATTTCAGCCCCAAAGTCTGTGGGGGATGGTTTACGGGATTTATTACCATCACCATCAGAACAGCACATGTATTTCTTGGTAGTGATGATGCCTCAAATAAGGGGAACAGAAAGATGTTTCTGATGTGCCTATGATATTTTACCGTATCAGATGGCATTCAGTGCAAGCTGTTTGATTTTTATGAAGACAGTGATGAATCTGCAAACAGTATTCATTGTGCTAGAATGAACTGCCTAGAGAAACTCCTGCTTAACGTTAACTACTGATAATGTAAATGTGGACTATGGCAAACATAATTTGGTGTTTAAATTGTTATGTACTAAAAATGACCACATTCTTAAGGTGAAGTGCCCTGCACGCATAGCCCACAATACTTTCAAACATGTGAATGATCAGCTGTCGGTTGGCATAGAAATTATTGTGTTGAAAATTTACAGCCATTTTTCTGTGTCCACAATTTGCAGAGAAGAACTGTGGTATGTGAGTACAAGATGGTTCTCCCTTAACCCAGCAGTCAATCAACTTTTCAGAAACAGTCCAGCAATTACAGCCTACTTCAAGTCACTAGGGGAGTCTTGTCCAATTGCATTAAAGAATATGTTCACAGAAGATGGTGTAGATGCCTGCATCATGGAAACGTACATACTTTTTTTCCACAATGTGGCTTGTGTCTTTGACGAACTTGTGAATAAACTGGAGGAATCAAAGCTATGCATTACTGACGTGTATGCAGAGATGTGCCATTTTAAGATGAAGATGCTAAAGAGGATTGTTTTATGGTTTTCAAGCTAAACAGCTGATAGAAAAGCTACTGCCACAATAAAAATTGATGTTAAAGCAAGACTTCATTACGTTTTATTACTCTGCGTTTTTGTACATCAATAAATGGTTTAATTTCTCTACTGACAATGTGGTGATGAAGCTGAAACCCATTTGCCTCTACAAGAAGCTTACATCCTCAGATCTTGAGGATGTAAGCGATACACTCAAAATGAGAGAAATCATAAACATTAGCCAGCTCTATGAGGAATTCTGCAACAGTTGAGATGTGATTGAAACATCAAGATATTTCATTTCCAAATCTATCAGTGAAAAATGGATGTATGTTTCAGAACTGTGGAAAAGAAAACTTTAAAAACTTGTTACAAATTGTATCATTTGTACTTAGTGTACTAGGATCTAATGCATTTATGAAAAGGATTTTTTTCATTAATGGGGAATAAATGATCTGACATACAGAACAGATGCAGCATAGATTTTATTGAAAGCAAACTCCAAGTTTGTATAAACTTCCAGTTACTCTGCAAAGATTTTTTCATCTCTGTACAATGAGATTGTGGGTTGCTGCAAAAAGTAACAGAATAAATACCTATGGTGAATGTAGGTGAGTACTGCTTATTACTATTAATAATAATTGGCAGGAGGGGTGAAGTGGGGGTGATAAGAAAACAGTCCCATATTTTTGAAATACAATGTTGGCAACCCTAGGAACTGGCTAACTAAGCAGCAGCAGCAAACCTCCCTAACCTCCTCATCCTCCATCACCTGCACCCCCATGTCTGACAACCCTTTCCCTAGAGCCACTCAGCTCAACCACAGCAGAAGCCCTTGGCCTGCAACCCCCACCTGGCCCCCCACTCCACACTCCGGCCCAGTCCACCCCTCCCACCTTGCCCCCAGCAACCCCTGAGCCCCATCCCCACCTCAGTCTGCCCCCTGCATCTTACTGAATGAGCTCCTCACTGTTGAAGCAGCAGCCACTGTGTGAGTCCAGGCCAGAGCAGGGATCAGAGGCTGCCTGTGCAGAAGAGCCTGTGGGAGCTGGGACAGAGTGGCAGGTGCAGTCTGGGCACTGCCAGTAGCAGCCTTGAGTTGCTTAGCATCTGAGGAGCTGTGGCAGTGATCTGATCTGTGTTGGGGGTAAAAAGTATTTCCCTAGCAACCCAGCTGGCTGAGGTCTGCTTTCTTCTCCTTGGAACCCCACCTGCCTACATGTAAACAGGTGTAACTACAATGGTGCCTAAGGTAGAGTGGTCTCTGCTGGCTGGGCTTCCCATAACCTTGTGGGCCTGCATGCAACTGCACCTCTTGCATCACTGTAGCTATGCCTCTGATTGGAAGTGAATTGTTCGTTATTTGTCCATATCTATCATTGTAATATCTGAACTCTATTCCATAATTACTCATGGGCAAAATGCTCCTTGTAAAAAAAACCTCTCCTTTTCTAATTTTAAAATGATCTTTAAAAGACTATCAACGTTTGTTTTTAAAAAAGCAACAAAAATCATCTACCTTTCTTGATTATTTTTTACATGTAAAGTATTATCTCCTGCCTTTGCTGAAAGAGCCTGGCACTACCTTTGAGGGTCTGAAGGATCATACCTCATTGTGAGACTGTAACCTGTTCTGCAGCTAGCACTGCCCTCTTCCCAAACCCTCCCCTGAGAAGGAAGAGGATGCTGAAATTGAGAACCATCTTTAAAATTCCTAGAAGGAGCAGTTGAAAACAAAAGCAAATTCCTTTTTGCTTTTACTTCTGAGTTCATTTGGGAAACATATTCCTGATCCTTCATGATGGAGGAATATTGTTATTTTGTATTTCAATAGCCTCACAATGAACAAATTTAAAAAAGCTACAGCATGCTTTTGAATAAAAGATACCCAATTTTTAATACTTCTAACTTAATATATATCCAAAAGTGACCTCAAAGATAAAAACCTTCTTTGTACATTGCATGACTGAATGGAAGTATTCTGAATATAGTTATTATCTAATCTCAGGAGAGTATACTTGTCTGAGATATTTCTCACATACATTATTTAATCTATTACCATCAGAGGTATATACCCTGGGGGGTGCAGAGTGACCTAGACAAATTGGATGACTGGGCCAAAAGAAATCTGATGAGGTTCAACAAGGACAAGTGTAGAGTCCTGCACTTAGGAAGGAAGAATCCCATGCACCACTACAGGCTGGGGACCAACTGGCTAAGCAGCAGTTCTGCAGAAAAGGACCTGGGGACTACAGTGGACAAGAAGCTGGATATGAGTCAGCAGTGTGTCCTTGTTGCCAAGAAGGTTAATGGCATATTGGGCTACATTAGTAGGAGCATTGCAAGCAGATCGAGGGAAGTGATTATTCCCCTCTATTCGGCACTGGTGAGGCCACACTTGGAGTATTGTGTCCAGTTTTTCTTCCCCTACTACAGAAGGGATGTGGACAAATTGGAGAGAGTCCAGCAGAGGGCAACAAAAATTATTAGGGAGCTGGGGGGCACGTGAGTTACGAGGAGAGGCTGAGGGTACTGGGCTTATTTAGTCTGCAGAAGAGAAGAGTGAGGGGGGTGGGATTTGATAGCAGCCTTCAACTACCTGAAAGGGGGTTCCAAAGAGGATGGATCTGGGCTGTTTTCAGTGGTGGCAAATGATAGAACAAGAAGCAGTGGTCTCAAGTTGCAGTGGGGGAGGTCCAGTTGGATATTAGGAAACACTATTTCACAAGGAGAGTGGTGAAGCACTGGAATGGGTTACCTAGGGAGGTGGTGGAATGTCCTTCCTTAGAGGTTTTTAATGGCCTGGCTTGACTAAGCCCTGACTGGGATGATTTAGTTGGTGTTGGTCCTGCATTGAGCAGGGGATTGGCCTAGATGACCTCCTGAGGTCTCTTCCAGCCCTAATATTCTATAATTCAGGGTATATTTTTGGGCTTGTGTACATACACTTGTTCATCTACATTTTGTAATTCTTAATGGTAATTTTGAGCATGGCTGCAAATTTTCCCTTGACTTTACTGAGTTCCAAAAAACATGATATAGGATTTATTTTTTATAATCATAATTTTAAAGAATCACATTTATTTTTAAGAGACTTGATCTATTAATATAAATTACACCACATGCAAATGTTTGCCTAGTCCTGTATCCACTTAGAATATCATTAACCGTCAAAACAGATGTAGAACGTCCAGCATTACATACACAGAGCAATTCATCATTCTAAATGAGAGAAACCACCTGACTACTATTCCTAGGAGACAAACTTAGCATAAGCAAAGCATATCTGCAAGGTAGAGAGTGAAGCTCTCATGACACTGGTTGCTAATGACATTACTGTTGCTTCAAATGGCATATACTGCACCTGGAGAGGATAAATTCTGAACTGCAAGTTTGGTTGAGAATTTTGCTCTGAGGGGATGAGTAGTTCCCAAGATGATGCAAAGCCAAAATAACCCATGCCTCTGCCAACCCTCTGCAGTCCTGGCAAAAGGGACATGCTGCGGGTGTTCCCAGGGACATGACTAGAGTACAGTGCAGCTCAGAAATTCCCATGTGCCAGCTGGTCTTTTGGGGCCATAGCCAGCCATGCAGGGTTGCTCTGAACTACATCCAGGCAACTGGAACACTTTTGCAGCACCCTGAAAGTGCTAAAAATAGACCCTTTTCTCATTTTCTTATGCAAAACAGTATTACCAAAGGCACTCTATTTTTCCCTGCTTTACTTTAAGGCTTCTGCCTAGAACCTCTCTCCTTGGAGAAGCAATACAAGTCATATTAGACACCTCCTGTACTTGGAAACTGGTTAAGGGAGAAAGCTAAACAACTAAAAACACAGTTATTTTACTTCCGGTTTCCCCACTCCCCTTTACTGGTTATGTCTCAGGAGAGAGGAAGAGTAGGGTAGAGAAAATAACCTTATAAAAGTCATGTCCTGTATTTCAATAATTATAAATTAATCAAAATGTCTGACTATCATAGCAACAAAGCCATAAGTTTATAAATATCAGTAGCAGGAGGAGATAATTTATGTACCAGCATACAGAACACTATGCGTATGTTGTGAATAGGACAGTGGTAATTTTTACGCTTGGTAGAGCCATTAGTGTTTGTGCCAAAAGGTTGCACATTTGGTGTGGTTTCTGCACATCTGCAATATCTTCTATCAACAAGCCCCCTCTAGATTGGCAATTTGCTGGCAAAATACACATGTTAATAATGAGTTACGGTTGTTATGTGATATGTCATCCTCTTGCAGAACACTGAGTTGAGCAATACTAAAATTCTGAAAACAAGGAAATGCAGTGAAGGTTGCCCATTCAATCTTAATCCTGCCATCTTTTAGCAATGACCCAATATGCCCCATTAACAGATATATCTCAACTCTGCCAATCCCACAGTTGCTGAAATATACAAGTTTTCATCTCCTTTAACAACCCATTAATTCTCACCAGCAGGATTCCATCTAACACTATTAGCAATGAGAACATTATATTACCTTATTTGAACTCTGTGTATTGCTGCAGTGACCACTACTCGTGATTGTTAAAAAGAACAAATTAGACCAGTGGTGGGCAACCTGCGGCCCACAGGCCACATGCAGCCCATCAGGGTAATGCACTGGTGGGCCATGAGACAGTTTTTTACATTTACACAGCCGCCCGCAGCTCCCAGTGGCTGCGATTCATCATTCCCGGCCAATGGGAGCTGTGGGAAGTGGCAGCCAGGACGTCTGTGTGGCCCAACCCGCTTCCTGCATCTCCCATTGGTTGGGAACAGTGAACCGCAGCCACTAGAAGCTGCGGACAGCTGTGTAAATATAAACAAACTGTCTCGCGGGCTGCCAGCAGATTACCCTGACAGGCCATGTGCAGTCTGCAGGCTGCAGGTTGCCCACCACTGGATTAGACCCACATTCCATGCCAAAACTATGTAATTCAAACTCATTCTTTTGCCCCACCTGCACCCATTCCTCAAAAGCAGAATAAAGGAGACCATCTATGGGCAGTGAGAAATAGCAACAGCCTCTAGTGGATCCCTAAAGCTAGCACAAAAATTCATAACCACTCAGATGCTGTACTATGGTCTGAGTACTCACCAGTTTTTGGTACATATTATAATGTCTCACCTCCATATCTATTTAACTCTTGAAGTCTACACACAGAAAGTATTTTTGAAAAGGGAAGACACTATCGTAGTAACGTGGCTTAGTAGACCTGTCAAAAGTCACTTTCTCAGATTTAGCTTCTTCTAGAAATGTGTTACACCAGTGTAATATCCCAGGTAGTCTGTGCTGATTTTGTAAGAATAGTATCAACCTCTAGCAGTGATCATTGCTCCCATTTCTATTAAATCAAGGTCTCTAGATAGCTAAGTTCCACAATAGCTCATCTACCTGAGCTCCAAATTCATATACAATGCCAAGTTGACCCTTGACTGTGCTGCATTCCAGAGCCCTAGAAGCTCTGGACATGCTCAAATCAGGCTTTGAGCATCATTCCAAACACAATGAACTATTATTAAATGAATTGCTGAGCTATTAGCTCTCTTAAAATGTTCATAAATTTGAAAAGTTGAAGTTGTGTTATAGATTTGTAATTCTCCAGAGACGTGTGTAGGTAGGTGCTCTGCTCCAAGAAATTTTAGGAGAATATAACGAGACACATTCAAATTAGTATTCCTGAGAACTAAAGAAAATTTGTTAGACTTACTGGATTTAATGTGGAAAGAGGTCAGATGCAGATGATTGTGCTGCAGAAAAAGAGTTTCAAAGGTGATTTAAGAATTGTAGATCTCAGTTTGCAAAAATCACATCATGGCAATGATATTGCTAGGGTGGAGGAGAAAACATTGTTGAGCAGACTGCTACTTACAAGGTTTCATAGTGAAACGAGAGTAATTGTTGCATTAATTTGTTTACTGAGACAAGAAAAAGGATTTTAGTTCAGAAATTAGCTAAGGCCATGAGCAAACAGAGAAAATTAAGGTTTTATATATCTGCTTTTGATCAAGACTCTGCCCTTGAGAACAGAGATATCTTTCATCTTCACGTGTCTTGCTGATGTAAACATCGAAGACATTAAAGATTCTTTTAAACAGAAACTAAAACAAAATATGTCCTCAGGCTAACTCCTTGCTAAACAGCATTGGTGTTAAAACTGTTTCAAACATCCTTAAAATCAATCTTCCGGTTTTATCTGTACCTGTAAGCAGTATATTGCTAACTGGGTTTGAAGTTTCACATAACCTGACTAAATTGCTGATTGCTTAGCCTCAAGTTTTCAGGGACAAAAATCCATGCTGATAGAAACTAACAAATTACAACAAACCCTATATTTTTTTTAGTTTCCATATGTTAACAAAGAATAGATTTAGGGTTTCTCAATGTCCTTGCAGAGAAAAGTACTTACGCCATAAATTCCAAGGAAACTTTGCATGCTGTGAAAGCGACCAAATTTCTACTAAATTTCCCCTTTCACAATCATAGAAGTTAGAGATAGAAGTTAGAGATAGAAAAGCCTTGTTAGATTCTCCAGTTCACCTGTCTATGTACCAGTAGGGTATTCTGTAACAACTGTATGTTTTCTAGTGTTCTATCCAGTGCAGTTTTAAAAGTCCCAAGTCTTGAGGCTTCCACCATTTTGCTAAGGAGACTATTCCACAACCAACACAACTCAGAGTCAGGAAGTTCTTCCTAATACTCAGCCTAAATTTTCCCTTTTTAATTTACATGTAAGCAGAGTCAGGATGAGCTCTACCCTGACATCTGGTGGTGAATTATGAAGAGTGTAGAAAGGAATTTCAAGTATTTGCATTGAGACACCCACCCCACCTAGCATAGCCCACAGCAGCCTGGGATGGTTATTTTGACAGCTCTGGGATACCCAATTTCTTTGTTATTGGGGCAGGAGGAATAAAGTGTTGTCACCTAGATTATGTGAATGAGGAACTATGAGACGGCTTTATGACAGAGATGTCTCAACATGAATTAAGTAGCACTTACTAGACAAGGGACACGGGTGCCAAAACCCAGTGAAATGAGAGAAGTGGGGAGCTGGTGTGTGTACCTGATGGCAAGGACTCCCTTTTGAGGACCTGGAACACCAATTGCACATCCTCCTCTTTCCACTGTTGAAGAGCAGAGCTAATTTTGATTCCATTAGGAATCCATCTAGAGGTTGCTGAGCTGAATTCACATTGGGCCAATGGTGCACCAGCACCATGGCTCCCCTACTACAAGCTGAAATCACTAAGAGCTGAAATCACTAAAAGAGCTAAGCTTATTGAGCTGAGATCACTGAGTGCTGTGTTAATTAGTGGGGGAGCCTGAAGATCTATCGCTTAGTGGCTGGCAGATAAGAGAAGCTTGCAGCACGTTGGAGCAGCCCACGGAACAGTGAGCGGTTTGCAGGGATGGCCGGAGCGGCTTATGGGTCAGCTGGAGGAGCGGCACAGCTGGTGGAGTGGAGCTGGTTGCGGTGAAGGCTGCAGCAGAACTCCACGGAGAGGCGAAGCAGTTGGCTCTGGCCCACGAAAGGTGCCCCTTAACACCCTGTGTGTGTCCCCCCACATTTTCACCCAGGCTGAGGGGGTAAAACTCTGCAGATAAACTTTTGAACTCTGGGGTGGCACTGACCAGAGATTTTCAGGTTGTTGGACTTTGGGGTGATTAGACTTAAGACCCTAAAGGGGAAAGGACATTGCCAAATGTACTTGGAGGTGGGTTTTTTTGCTTATGGTTTGTGTTATAATGCTGTTTGTGGTGTTTCTCCCATGTGATGCCGCATTGTTTCCCTCCTTTATTAAAAGGATTTTGCTACACTCAGACTCTGTGCTTGCGAGTGGGGATGTATTGCCACCTAGAGGGGCCTGGGGTGGGTGGTATGTAATTGTCCCAGGTCACTGGGTGGGGGCTCGAGCTGGTTTTGCATTGCGTTATTGAAACGGAACCCCTGGATACTGAACCCAGCCCTTGTTGCTGCCAACTCAGAGGGGCAGAAGGGTTACATACACATATTATTTCCTGGTTACAGCCTATCTACCACCATCTCTAATTCTTCTTCTATCTTACTGTTTATACCTTTCAGTAGTTGTAGTCTCTATCAGCTGTAATTTAGTCCAGAAATACTTCATTTACTCTTTTAATCTTTCTTCATACATTAATCAAGCATTTGAGCTTGATGATAATTTTTATTGACTTCCTCTTTCTCATTTGCTAATATCTTTCTGGCAACATAATATCTAAAATAAACACAGTGTTCCAGGTGCAGTCGCAAGAGAAAAGTCTTACTCTAGATAGGGATTGTTACCTCCCTGTTCATGACACGATGTCTTGGTCTGCACTGGCCTTGTGGGCAGTAACATCTGCAAGATCATTTGTAGAGCTGGTTGAAACTCCAAATTTCTATTCTGTGAGAAATTCTGACACTTTCCCAAAAAAATTGCTTCCAAATTGGAAAATTTCAAAATTTCATTCAAAACAAAATTTCCAAAATGTTATGTTTCAATTTTGAAGATTTTAATATTATGTTAATATATTATTTTATTTTTTATTTTATATTTCAATTTTTTGAAATAAAATTTCATTAACATTGATACTTCCAATGAAACAATTTTATTTCAATGAAAAGACATTTTTAAACAAAACAGTCATCCAAAAATTTCCCAACTGCTCTACTCATCTCTAATTTGTTGTCGCCTGCCTCCTCAGGGTCCCATTCAATATTACTGTTTCCCAGCTTCTTCTTCCCACTGATTCCTCCGTCTCAATGAACATGCTATAAGTCACTCACACGCTTTGTGACAGGATTACTTTACATTACAAAGCTGCATCTCGTAGTCATACAGTTTAAGTCCAGAAGGGGCCATCACACCATCTAACCTGTCCTCCTCTTTATCACAGGCCACCATCCACCCAGCAACTGCATATTCAGCACAACAACTGAAATTAGATCAAAATAAATTTAAATTTTGCTGAATTTTTGGGAAAATGCAGTAGGGAGATGAATCTGTATCTCCTACATCCCAGGTATACGGGCTATTAACAATTTTGTGATGGATCTCTTGTTCTCATTCGAGTTTTTCATAAAAAAATTCACAAGGTCTCAGTTTCATCCTGATGCGGGCTGAAAGCAAAGTCTGAAACCTTAAACATTTTCATGAAACAAAATTTTTGTTTTTTTATCAGTCTGTATGAGTAAATGCGGGTACCATTGCTGCAAGTGTACACTATTCACTCTTTGTCCCTTTTAGAATAACGTGAAAAAGTTTTAGGCTTCTCTTCCTCCCCCCCCCCCGCCCCCGTGAACTGGTAATTATTATGTAGAGTCATTTCAAGAAGCAGCAGTCAGGTGCCCAAACAACATAGTAGCCCATAGCAAGCATAGTGTTAGAGTTAATTAAAACAATTTATCTTATTTATTACACCAAGAATAAATATAAACTAACATGGAACTGGAAGCATTAAAGAAATAGTTTCATACACAGACACCCCTCATCTTACCCTGTCTGAGTCAGTCTATCTTGATCTTCTTAATTCTTCATAAATATATATATGTTACTTCTGGCAGAATTCTGTGCCAAAAAATAAAAATTCAACTCGCAATATTTTAAAATTCTGCATATTTTATTTGTCAAAAATAACACAGTATAATAATACTAGTTTCAATTATTTTGGTAATTTATTTCAAAATACCAGTCAAAAATATGTCTGTAACAATGTAGACAACTAAAAAGATTTAGGAAATGGTTTTTGACAAAAAAATTCCTTACTAAGCATATTAATACAGAACTTTGAGTAATTCACTTAAATTACAATACAGAAATGCATTTCCTGCAAGCCTCAGAAACAGCACAAATGCTTTAGGAAGTCGGGGTAATGGAGGAGCTGAGGTGTCCCTGCACACCCTCCTCCCATCCCCATGTGTCCCTGCACCCCCACTCAACCATCCCCTCCCCTGTCCCCATGTGGACCTGCACCTACACCCACCTCCCATCCCTATGTGGCCCCGTACCCCCATTCAGGTCCTTCCCCAGTCCATGCCCGCTACTAGTTCTTCTGAACCCTAGTCTGTGATCCCCCAGCAGCCTCATGTGACCCTTGCTGTCCATCCCCCCATATCCTGTGCCTCCTCACCTGACCTCATGGGCAGGGTGCTGTGAGGAACGCAGCTTCTTATCTGCAGCTGGCTGCTCCTGCCCACGAGTAGGTGCTCTCTATTGTGGCACCACAGCAGCCACTAATGGGCAAATGGTGTCGTTGAAGTGCTTCTTGGTCAGAATGCACTTTCATTATGTAAGTAATCCTATTAACTTTTCACATGTCTAAGAGTAGGCATGGATTTAAGTATCTTGCTGAATCAAGACCAAAGCCCAAAATATACAAATAAATCCTATAGTGAGGGCCTAATAAAACAATAGCTTCTCTCCTCTGTTGTTGGTTCCCCTCCATGATGACTCTTCCCTCCTAACTGGGGACATTCTTTTGAGGTCTTCAAATCTCAATTTTGAGGATTTCAATAACTCAGTCATGGGTTCGGGGTTGTTATAAATGTGTATGGGTAGGGTTTTGTGGCCTGCCTTGTGCAGGAGGTCAGACTAGATGATCATATTGGTCCCTTCTGACCTATGAGTCTATGAGTCTATGAGTCTTGTTTTACCCAATACAAGAAACACAAAAATAAATTGTAAACGTGAATTCAGACCTCATGAAAGGTGCTGCATTGAGAGCTCTTGGGACTGAATGGTTTAGACATAGCACAACTACAGTAGAGACTACAGTCATGTTAGCTCCCCATGTTGCTTCTCACCCAGCCAGATTTTAAGAGATTACTGCTAGAAGAGAAATGTTATGTCCATCCAGCCCCTGACTGAAAAGGTGTTAATTAGTGCAAAAGGTGTGTATCTGTCCACCAAGAACTAGACTGAGACTAATTTATATAAATGTCTAATCTCTGGAATTACACTAAATTCTTTGTCTCAATAGTTTTTTTTTTCTAGCAGTGAGTTCCTCAGTTTAAATATGCATTGTGTTTAAAAGTATTTCCTTTGATCAGTTTTAAATATGATACATTTTAAGATAACTGGGTTTTTCCTTTTCTCCTGTAATGAACATTTGAATGACCCTCTGTACAACATCATGACTTTTGTTATCTCTTTCATGTCACTGCTTGTTCATGACTAGTGAGAATAGTTAAATAAATTAATATTTCTATTCTGTTTAGAAAGGAGACAAATAAGATGTCACACAATAGCTGTGAATTTTGCATTTATTTAGAACATAAAAACAGCCATACTGGCTCAGACCATTATAAAATGGTCCATCTGTCCCAGTATCCTGTCTTCCAACCATGGCCAATACCTGGTGCTTCACAGGGAATAAACAGAACAGGCAATCATCGAGTGATCCATCCTGTCATCCATTCCTGGCTTCTGCCAGTCACAGGCTAGGGATACTCTGAGAATGGGATGGCATCCCTGACCATTTTGGGTAATAACCATTGATGTACCTATTTTCCAGGAATATATCTAATTATTTTGAACCCCATTATAGTTTAGCCCCTTACTACCTGGGGGGATAGCTCAGTGGTTTGAGCATTGGCCTACTAAACCCAATTCTTGAGGGGGCCACTTAGAGATCTGGGGTAAAAATCTGTCTGGGGATTGGCCCTGCTTTGGGCAGGGGGTTGGACCAGATGACCTCCTGAGATCCCTTCCAATCCTGATAGTCTATGATACATCCCCTGGTAATGAGTTCCACAGGTTGACCATGCACTGTTTGAAGAAGTAGTTCCTTTTGTTTGTTTGAAACCTGTGACCTATTAATTTCATTGGGCAATCCCTGGTTTTTGTGTTATGTGAAGGAGTAAACAACACTTCCTTATTCAGTTTCTCCATACCAGTCACTCAGTTATGTAGACTTCTACCATGTCTACTCTTACTCTTCTCTTTTCAAAGATGAAAAGTCACCATTTTTAAGTCTTGCCTCATATGGAAGCTGTTTCTTAAACATTTTTGTTGTCCTTCTCTGTTCTTTTTCCAATTCTAATATATCTTTCCTGAGATGGGGTGACGGGAACTACACACAATATTCAAGGTACGGACATACCATAGATTTATGTGATGGGCATTATGATCTTTTCTGTTTTATTATCTAATCCTTTGCTACTGGTTCATAACATTCTGTTCACTTTTTTGACTGTTGTTGCATATTGAGTGGATATTTTCAGAGAACTACCCACAATGACTCCAAGATCTCTTTCTTGAGTGGTAACAGTTAATTTAGACCCCATCATTTTGTATGTATAGTTGGGATTATGTTTTCCAATGTGCATTACTTTGCCTTTATCAACTCTGAATTTCATCTGCCATTTTGTTGCCCAGCATAGGTGCTAGAACTAGACGTGTGGGGGGTGCTGCCACATCCTCTGGCTTGAAGTAGTAATAAAAACCCATATACGTTTTCCACCTTCAGCACCCCCATTATAAAAATTGTCCCAGCACCACTGTTGCTCAGTCATCCAGTTTTGTGAGCTCTCTTTGTAACTTTTTGCAGTCTGCTTTGGACTTAACTATATTGAGTAATTTTGTATTGTCTACAAAATTTGCAAGCTCACTTCTAAAGTTTTCCTAGCTATCTGTTTTTGATGGCTCCTCAGCAATAGTCTCCTTGTTCCAGGAAGAAAGTTGCAGGCTTTTTTAAGCAAGAGCCCCTCATATTGACTCCAAATTCAGGTATAGACATGTTTAAACAGAATGGCGCTTGCCACGCCCTACATTCCAAGTAATACTTCCTATGCACTTTAATGTTTGACAAGCACTTTAAGCCTTTTGGATTAAAAGAACTATATAATACACACCAAATATTTTACTGCTGATATTGACAGAATATCATCTTATCAGTGCCCACAAAAGAGTTGCACCTCCCACAGTTTTTGAAATTATTTGCTGATCTTTGATTAAAGCAGGTGTTTTTATGCTTAGATATTGGCGTTCCACGGAGGTCCTTTGCTGTGCTGACACCCTTTCCTGCAAGTATCACTGTGACCAAATGCACCCCTGTATTGACATCCAACACACCACTGTAATAATCTTTGTACAAAATATGCCTTGTGAGGTATCATATGAAAACTAATAACTCACTGGTCAATAATGTCATGGTGAAATGTGTGTAGCAACAGCATATATAAAGTTATAAACAGAAGCTGAAATTATGATTGAAATGTGTTTGCCAGGCAAGTCTGGAGATGGGGTACACCAGTTTGTTGAAGACAAAGGACAAGCTGAAGCCTCTAGCTTGGCAAACACCAGTCAAGTAGCCAGTCTTTGGCAGGTAGGAAGGCAAGAACCGGATTGATTTGCATTTTAACAAACGATAACATGGAGCCTCTTTCACCATGAGACCCCATGTCTCCATCCTCACAGCTGGAAGGAAATTTATTTAGGGGTAACCCAAGGAAGATGCATTTCAAAGAGTGACTGGACTATAAAAGGGAAAGGTAAAAACTCCCTAGGTAGTTTCTCTCTCTCTCTAGTGCTCTTTCACCTGAGAAGACAAAGGAACCAGACTTTTGACTTTGGGAGTGGTTGTGACCTGAAAATTTGGTCAGCTTTGTTGCTGGGAACACATGGTAAGGATTTCACCTTGAAACAAAGTTAGTTTATTAAGTTTTAGTTAATAGAAAGCATTTTGTCTTTATTTCTCATGTAACCATTTCTGAATTTGATGCCTTGTACTAATTCTGCTGAAAAACTCTCTCTTTGTAGTTTAATAAACTTGTTTAATTCTTTAATTAAAATTAATCCAGTGCTGTGTTTAAATTCAATTGTTTGGTATCTCCAATTAAAGTAGCAAACTGTTGTACACCCACCTCTTACAGGGACAACAGCTCTCTAATATCTGAACTGTTCAAGAGAGGATGGGACAAAACAGAACACACTTTTTGGGGGGAAATCTGGGAATGGAAGTATGTTGGGGTGTGACTAGAGTGTACTGGCAAGCTGCATCTATACACAGACACTCAGGGTGTGACCTGCATGCTGTTTGGCTGTTTGTGAGGGGCCCAGATTGGGAGCTACAGTAGCAAAGCACTGTAAGGAACCCAATACTGCAGGAATGATAGTGACACAACCCCTCACCGGTCTGGATTGCACCCCAGAATGTGATAACCACACAACCCTTTCTCCCATTGTTTTAGAAACAGCTAGCCCAATCAGTGCTAGCAGCAATATGGTTGTTCCAGTGTTATCATCTGGATGCAGGATAGTATGGTCAAAATGATATATTATTGCAACTTGAGGCCTTTTATTAATCTTCCTCTGAAGCATCAGGGATTGTCCACAGCTGGAGATGAGACACTGATTGAGTAGAACAACATTGTGAAGTGGTATAGAGAATCCTCTTTCTAAGTGGCTGGCTTATATGCTCATATGCTCAGGGTCAAACTGATCACAAGATTTGGGGTTTTAGAGGAATCTTCCCTCAGTTACATTGACACAGACCTTGAAGGTGTTTTGTCTTCCTCTGCAGCTTGGGGAATGGATTGCCTGCAGGGATTTCCTGAGTATGTCTCAGTCAGTTCTTTGTTATGGAAGGGATCTTGGGCACTGGTAGCACCCCAGTCTTTCCTATTCTCTGCCTGTGGCACACAACAGTTTATTCTCCTGAGGACTGAAATGCTTTAATCTAACTAAAGTTATTGGGCTCAAAATTGGGGTAAATGGGTGAAATTTAATTGCCGGTGATATACAGGTGTCATAAACAGATAGCTAAGGGTTAATGTCTCTTTAACCTGTAAAGGGTTAACAAACAGTGACCTGCAACACCTGACCAGAGGACCAATCAGAGGACAAGATACTTTCAAATCTGGGTGGAGGGAAGCTTGGGTATGTCTTTTGTTCTGTCTGCTGTTCTCTCTGGTTTCTGAGAGTGACCACACGTACCTACAGGCTCTTTAATCTTCTATTCCAATTTTGTAAGCACAAAGGTAGAAAGGCGGTATAGTCTTTTTAATTGTTTTTCTTTATTTACAAATGTGTAGTTTGCTGGAAGTATTTTAAATTGTATTTCTGTTGGAGGAAGCTTTTTCTCCAGTTTCTATAAGCTGAAAGACCCTGTAATATTACATCTTGAAATTACAGAGATTTCTTACTCTTTCTTTCTTTTATTAAAAACTTTTCTTGTAAAAGACCTGATTTATTTTTTCCCCCTGTAAAGGCAAAGGAAGGGAGTCTGCACTCATCAGGGAACTGGTGGGAGAAAGGAGAAATGGGGGAGGAAAAACCTGCTCTCTGTGTTTATCTCTGTCTCTCTCTCCAGGAGAGAGGAGGGGGAGGGGGAAAAAGGTAAATGTCCTCTTTGCTTTAGATTCACGGAGCTTGAATCTGTATTGCCTCTGGGTGAGGGAACAAAGGGGATGGGAGGTGGAATTCCTCTGTGGTTAAGATTAAGGAGTTGAATCCCAGTGATTTCCAGGTAACCAGGTAGGGAAAGCCTAGGAGAGGCACTAGTGAGGGAAAGAGCTTACTTCCTTGTATTAAATCCAGGGGGTCTGGGTCTGGGGGTCCCCAGGGAAGGTTTGGGGAGACTAGAGTTTATCAGGCACTCAAAGTCCTGATTGGTGGCAACATATCAGATCTAAGCTGGTAATTAAGCTTAGAGGAATTCATGCTAGTACCTCATTTTTTGGACTCTAAGGTTCAGATTGGGGAAAGATACTATGACAACAGGAGATCAGATTACATAATCTAATGGTCTCATCTGGCAATAAAGTCTGTGAAACTAAGAAAATCAGGTTTGGCATTGTCAAGTACATACATGGTTTTTTTCCATCGTGTTCTGTCTTGCAGCACATATTAGCTCTAATTCAGGAAAGCTTTGCTATTTTGGGATAATAGCTAAGAATTTGTTAAGAACTTTCCTGAATAAGGGCCATTAACAAGAGTATTCTTTTTCTGACTTGGCTGAAATGACTACTATAAATAAGCCTCAATAAATAAATAAATCATATATATGCATTTGTAGGTTCTTGTTTGAAAATCAGACGTGTTGGAACTGGAGTAACACATCACAGAATAATGGCCTTTGTTGTTTTATTTTCTGTAAGTTTATATAGAATAAAATATGTATTCAGCAGATACTGAAGCATACAGTATTTATTGTGCCTCTCTCCTCTATACTACTTCCACTATGACAATTATATCTCTCCTTTCCCTTTTTCCTTGATCCCTCCTGTCAAGCCTCACTTGCAATGCACACAGATTATAAAGTGGGTCTCAAAAGCATAGAAGGGAAGGCTGTCTTTTCAAAAGGCCATTTGCCTCTGTGGTTGGTAGAGCTATACAGACAAACAGATTTCGTGCTTAAGAGGAGTTCACAATTTTAGATTAAATCTGCAGTTCCTTCCCATTATATATGTAATGAACAGCTCTGCTGAGTCTGAATAAAACAGAAAAAAATTATTATTATTTCTGATAGTATTTTAGAAGTCTGTATTGACAGGTGTTTCACATTTTGTTTGAATGTGGAAGGAGCCTGGCAGAGTGGCTGATAACTAGGGAGATACCTGTTGGCTCTCCAATACCCAAAATAGAATTCTTGGTACTATATGTACCTTGGCTGATGAGCTCTCTGCTCTCCGCAATCTAATGGAATGTCTACATTTTGGAAGAAATGTCATTTCAAATTGGCTTTGACCACTTTGATGGAACAAACAAGGCTTGTAGTTTTACAACATAAATGCATATGAATCAAGACTATTGTCTCTCAGTTTCGGTGAATCATTTTTCAAGAAAAAGTGGGTAAAGTAGCAGTTTTCTATAAGAAAATATGTACCGGTAATTAGAAGTATGCACTGAAACAGTAAGGTAGGCAATACTGGAAGTAAAATGACTATATCCAATTGGGTGAGGAATCTTGGCAAAGCCAAGCAGAATCAACTGACATGTTTGTACATTGGTTCAAGGAGCTAGCTAACAAAATGGAGGAACTAGAACATCTGGTGCAGGAAGTAAAGCCAGATATTACAGGGATAATAGTAGTCATGACTGGAGTACAGGTATTGAAGGTTATGTGCTATTCAGGAAAGACAGATATAAAAGTAAAGGTGGTGGAGTAACATTGTATCTTAATGATGAGATAGATGGTAAAGAAATTAGAACTGATGGAATGTTTAAGACAGAGTCTTTTTGGGTCAAAATCACTTTGGGGAAGAAAGCTACCAGAGGTTCCTTTGGGATAGTGCTTGGGGTGTGCTACAGACCCCCAGGGTCCGATCTGGATGTAGATAGAGACCTCTTTAATGTTTTTAATGAAATAAATACTAATGGGAAGGTGTATGCTAGGTCTTGGAACAAATTTTGAAAGAGTAAGTAGTTAAGGACAGAGATAAACAGTAATTGAAATAAAATACAACATGTTTGAAAGAAAAGGGAGATCATGCTGGATCCATCCGATCTCCTTCTTTGAGAAGATAACAGATATTTCAGACAAAGGAAATGCAGTTTTTATAAACATACAGCTAAGGGTAGCATAAAATCCCTCTTTACACAGTGAAGGGTTAATTCCTCTTTTAACTGTAAAGGGTTAAGAAGCTCAGGTAACCTAGCTGACACCTGACCAAAAGGACCAATAAGGGGACAAAATACTTTCAAATCTGTGGGAGGCTTTGGTCTGTCTGTTTTGTGTGCTTGCCGGAAACAGATCAAGAAGGCATGCAATCCAGCTCATTTAGAATTGGTAAGTACTAATAAGGGAATGCGTTAGCTTACTTTTATTTTGGCTTGTGATTTCCTTGTCTAGAGGGAAGTTTATCCCTCGTTTTGTAACTTTAAGGTTTTCGTAGAGGGGGTATTCTTTATATTCTTGAGTCTTTTGTTATTCTGTGAAGTACTTACCATCTTGATTTTACTTTTTCTTTAATTAAATTTCTTCTTTTAAGAACCTAATTGATTTTTTTCATTGTTTTAAGATCCAAGGGTTTTGGATCTGTGTTCACCTGCACCAATTAGTGAGGATATTATTCTCAAGCCTCCCCATGAAAGGGGGTGTAAGGGCTTGGTGGATTATTCTCAAGCCTGTCCAGGGAAAGGGGTGTAGGGGCTTGGGGGGATATTTGGGGAAGGTAGGGCTCCAAGTGGCCCTTCCTAAATGTTTTTGTTTAAATCACTTGGTGGTGGCAGCATTACTTAATCCAAGGTACAAGGAAGAATTTGTGCCTTGGGGAGTTTTTAATCTAAGCTGGTAGAAATAAGTTTAGGGGGTCTTTGTGCAGGTCCCCATGTCTGTACCCTAAAGTTCAGAGTGGGGAGGGAACCCTGACAGCAGTAGATCTAATCTACCTGGAATCCAGTGAGGCATTTGATACTGTTCCACGTGGGAAATTATTAGTTAAATTGGAGAAGATGGGGATTAATATGAGAACTGAAAAGGTGGATAAGGAACTGATAAAGAGGTGACTACAATGGGTCATCTTGAAAGGTAAACTGTCAGGCTAGAGAAAGGGATCTAGTGGAGTTCCTCAGGGATCGGCCTATTAATGAACCTGCCACAAAAAGTGGTAGTGTGCTAATAAAATCTGAGGATGACACAAAGTTTGGAGGTATTCTCAATATGGAGGAAAACTGGAATATTATACAAGAAGATCTGGATGACCTTAAAAACTGGAGTAATAGAAATGGAATGAAATTTAATAGTGTAAAGTACAAGGTCATGCACTTAGGAACTAGTAACAATAATTTTTGCTAAAACTGGAAACTTATCAGTTGGAAGTGACATAGGAGGAGAAAGACCTGGGTATGTTGGTTGATCATAGGATGACTATGAGCTGCCAATGTGATGCAGACATGAAAAAGGCTAATGCAGTCCTAGGATGCATCAAGCAAGGAATTTCCAGTAGAGACAGAGAAGTGTTAGTACCATTATACAAGGCACTAGTAAGATCGCATCTCAAACAAAGTGTGCAGTTCTGGTCTCCCAAGTTTAAGAAAGATGAACTCAAACTGAAAGAGGTGCAGAGAAGGGCTACAAATATGAACAGAAAACCTACTGTGTGAGAGGATACGCAAAGAGCTTGGTTTGTTTAGCCTGACCAATAGAAGGCTGAGGGGAGATATGATTGCTTTCTAGAAATACATCAGAGGCATAAATACCAGGGAGAGAGAGGAGTTATTTTTTAAGCACAAATATGGACACAAGAACAAATGGATATAAACTGGTCATCCAAAAGTTTAGGCTTGAAATTAGGCAGAGGTTTCTAGCCATCAGAGGAGGGACTTCTGGACTAGCCTTCCAAAGGGACCAAAGAGGGGAAAAAAATCTAACTGCTTCAAGACTGAGCATTATAAGTTTATGGAGGGGATGGTATGAGGAGGCTGCCTACAATGGCATATGGCTGATCCGTAATGCTAGCAGCAAATATCTCCAATGGCCAGTGATGGGACACTAGATAGAGGGAGCTCTGAGTTACTACAGAGAATTCTTTCCCAAGTCACTGATTATATATAACACTCAGAGAGATTCCATCACATATATATAATCTTGGGTGGAGGGAATAATATTTTGAATTAGTAATTATATGTTTTATAAAAATCTTGAAAAAACAAATATACACCTTTTTCTTTTTATAAGTCTAACAAAAATTTCCTTATCATATATATCAAGCAAAAATTAGGACTAAAAGGTACTTCTGTGTGCATTAATTTGGGAATCAGGTTTTCATTCCAGTATATATTTAATTTGGGACAAGCCCAAGAGATAAGTACAGCCTGCCACTTTAAAATCTTGGTCAATTGGCAGGATAATGTTTAGCAGTTGGCAGGATAATGTTGCAGCCAAGTGAAGATGATTTCTGACCCAGTAACTCTAGTTTCTTATATCAGTGTCTGTCTACCTGATTTGGATGCATATTGCCATTTATGGACATAAATTCTCATTTTTGTGAAGACAATGATAGCACATGCAAAATTAAAGACAAATTGTTAGATTTCATTAAGAACAAATAGTCTTCAAATTTCCCTATTGGAAAAGTAAGTGTGCTGGACATCAGAAATCTGTAGGGATGGGTGTGTTGGGCCAAAATCAATCCTGATGTAAAACCAATTAAATCAGTAGAGTTACAGAGGGATGAATTTTGACTGTTGTGCTCAGCTCATGTTGACTAAATACTATGGCCAAAACTGTCTATTTGTGAAACAGACCAAGACTATATGGTAAAAACAAGTGTATAGTTTTTCTAATATCAGGAATCTATTTATAAGGTAATAGACGTAGATGCTAAAAGAGAGAAGGTAATATTTGGGGCCTGTAAATATTGAGTGCTTCCCTATAAAGGTGAGCAGTTTCATATAACATAAATTATTCATATTGTGACAAAGTTCCTCCTCTACCTTGGTGAGTCCTGCGCTTATTGGCAGATTTGCTCACCTCAGTGATCTCCCCTACAGTCTGGATCAACTCATCCTGTGTCTGATCAGGAGTTGGGAGGTTTGGGGGGAACCCGGGCCCGCTCTCTACTCCGGGTTCCAGCCCAGGGCCCCATGGATTTGCAGCTGTCTATAGTGCCTCTTGTAACAGCTATGTGACAGCTACACCTCCCTGGGCTACTTCCCCAAGGCCTCCTCCAAACACCTTCTTTATCCTCACCACAGGACCTTCCTCCTGGCTCCTGGGGTCTGATAACCCTGTACTCCTTAGTCCATCCAGCAGCACACCCTCTCACTCTCAGCTTCTTGCTCCAGCTCCTCACACACACTTCCTCTCCTCTGGCTCTCCCCATCTAACTGGAGAGAGCTCCTTTTAAAAACCCAGGTGCCCTAATTAGCTGCCTTGATTGGCTGCAGGTGTTCTATCAGCACTGTCTGCTTAATTGGTTCTAGCAAGTTCTGACTGTACTCTAGTGCAGCCCTGCTCTGGTCCCTCAGGGAACAAGAACCCTGCTTCTCCTGGGGCCAGAGTAGCTCCTCTCCCTTCGACTGCTCTGCTGTAGAGGAAAGAGGAGAGGGCCTGCTGCTGCTGCTGCTGCTGCTGTTCCTGCTGGGCACTGGGCCTCGCTAGCTGCTGCTGCTGCTGCTGCTGCTGCTGCTGTTCCTGCTTCTGCTGCTCCCCTGGCTGGGCTAGACACCACCCCACCTCTCTCTGCAATCTGCTCACTGGCTGGCTAGTAGGTTCACCTCCCCCCGCCTTGGTTCCTGCTGCTTACTTCCATCTACAGCCCTTGAGGGGGGAGGGGGGCTGCTGGCCTGCTTCCCAGAGAGGGGGGGAGGGACTCTGGCTCTTGTTGCTGAGGATACCTTCTGAGCAGGGTCCCTCCGCGCTGGACCAACCAGAACCACCACCACCTGGATGCTGGAGCTGGGCTTGTGGCAGTTGCTGGCAAGCTGTTGGAGCCGAGAAGAATGGTGAGGAGGAGGAGAGGGGACCGCCTGCTACTGGAGACCTGTGTGAAGACCACTGTGGAGGGGGCATTCCTGGACTGAGTCTTTTTCAAACCTGTGCTCTTGTGGTGGGGTTTGGACTCTGTCTGTTGGGACACCGGGGGTGGGCGTGGAGCCTGCCCCGTCCATCTGTGTTCCCTTTCGCCCCCACCACCATCGTGCCCCCTCCACCACCCCGCTGGCTGTTTTCCTTCGCTTTGGACTCCTGCCTCTGGGACTGAGCTGCTCGCCTGACCCACCACGCCCGCTTCCATCATTTGGACCTGCAGCAGCAGCAGCCTATAATTGACTTTTGCACAAGTGCCTGTGGGTGCACCACCTCCACCCCCCTCCCCTGGACTGGCCCCTTTGCCTTTTTTGTCCGCCCCACCTGTTTCCTCTGTGGCCCTGCTAGTTCTGCCCCAGCCCTGCAGCTGCCCCCGTGGTCCCTCTACCCATTCCCAGCTCGCCTTCCCCCCCACCTGTGCTCCCCAGCCCTGATTGGTCCCTCCCCTCGTGCGCCCACGCCCCCCCCATGCGCTTGTGCCCTTCCCCATTTGAGTTTCCCCTTGTTCACTGCACCCCCTCTCTGCCATTGTCCCCCCTGATCCCCCAGTGCAACTGGAGGAGCCGGAACTCCCCTCTGCGTCAGTGCCCTCAACCCTCCCACCCTAGGTCCTTGGTTTGCTCCCCGCTCGCCCCTTTAGCCTTCCCTTTCTGGCACCCTCCTCCCCTGCCTGCAGCCTAGCGGGGAGGGGTGGTCGCCTCCTTCTCCTTCCCCTCCCCTCGCTGTTTGTCCCCCTCCCCGCTCTCGTTATGGCGGGGACGCGGCGGGGGAGACCCCTCGTGATGCTCCCACTGCCCCTCCTCCACCTGCCCCCATGTCCACTGCCCTAGCCTCCACCTCGACCGCCGCTGCCGATCCACCTACCTCCGCCCTGCTGGGGCACTGGCAGCGGCGAGTACTGGGGAGACCTCGCTGCTGCCACGTCCCTCCCCCTTCCGATTCGGGGGGAGCCCCCCAGCCGGTGGGAAGGGTCGGGGTGGGAAGAAGGGTAAGGGCCCCGCTAAAAGGCCAGGCCCTCCATGGCGGAAACTGCCCCCACTGCCGCAGCCCCACTTCCGGCTGCGGCATCCCTCCCCGCTATTCCCTCCACCAGCTCTGAGGGTGTCCCTCCCCGGCCCCAGCGCATATGCCCAGGTGGCGGTGGCCCCCCCTGCCGCCGCTGCCTCCACCACCGCTTCCACCACCATCTACAGCGGCCGGGGACCCTTTCCCACCTTGACCAGGAAGCATGGCGTCCGTTGCCTCCTGGTGCCCGCCTCGCCCCACGTGGAGACCTACGTGCGGGCGTTGGCGAGGGTGGTGGGGCCCACGGCCATCGTGGCGGCCTCCAAAATGTACGGGAAGGTGGTCTTCTTCCTGGCATCGGAGGCCGCGCACAGGAGGCGGTAGAGACGGGCCTGGCAGTGGGGGGCGTGTTCGTCCCCCTTGGAGCCGTTGGAAGACCTGGGGGGTCCGCTTGGTCCTGACCTCCGTCCCTCCTTTCCTGCCCAATGCCGCCCTGTTGCCCGCCCTTTCTGCCTGGGGCGCCCCATCTCCGTCATCAGCCCTCTCCCTTGGGCTGCAAGGACCCCCCCCCTCCGTCACGTCCCTCGTTCCGCCGGCAAGTGCAGCTTCAACTGCCGCGCGGCGGCGCATGGCGGGGAGGCGCTCGAGGGGTCCTTTCTGGTCCCCTACCAGGGGGCCCACTACCGGGTGCACTATTCGACGGGGGAGGCCCGGTGCTACCTCTGCCGGGCGATGGGGCACGTCCGAGGGATTGCCCCTTGGCCAGCACGGAGGAGCGTCCGGGACCCTGAGCCCAGGCACGGTGCCGGCCTGTCATCACCGGCACCCCTGGCTGCCCGGCACCCGAAGCTGCCCCTCCTCCTCCTTCTCGGTCCATCGCTGTGGAGGAGGGTGCAGCAGAGATACCGCCGGCGTGGGAGAGGGCTTCATCCCAGGGGGAATCTTCCCTCACTTCTGCGTCCCACCACTGCCTCCCGAGTCCCTGAGCCATTGCCCTTGCCCCCCGATCCGACCCCTGTTAGCCAGCCCCCGGATGATGCCATGGAGGGCTGGTCATTAGTGCAGGGGGAAGCGGGGCAAGCGGAAGGCTCGACTTCCTTACATCCTTCAGATTCGGAGGCCTACCCCCCCGGAAGAGCAGGAAGGGGGGCACCAATGACGAGCCTTCCGCCTTGCCCCCTGATGACTCCCATTCTGTGGTGCCGGCTGGGATCGTGGCAGCACCGGAAGGTAACGCCACCCCTCCTCCGGGGTCCCTTCCCGTGGAAGCCCCAGGGAGCCTCTCTCGCCCCCCTTCCCACTCAAGCCTCTGCGAGTGCCGAGGTGGGTATCGCCTTGGGTGCTAGCGTGGGAGGGCCCTGGGGTGGTGGCTGGTGATCTCCCATCCATCTATGAGGAGATCGAGGCCCTGGGTCTGACCCCAGTCA
This sequence comes from Chelonoidis abingdonii, assembly GCF_003597395.2. Lineage (NCBI taxonomy): Eukaryota > Metazoa > Chordata > Testudines > Testudinidae > Chelonoidis > Chelonoidis abingdonii. The sequence continues at coordinate 132,408,710 of NC_133770.1, forward strand.
CGCAGGGGGAGGACGACCCTCTGCCAGCGGCCTCGATCTGGGCGACCTCACCCCGGTCCCCCTGTCCCGAGTTCCCTTCCCCTGACCGCTGCTTCTGCTCCCGCCTCTGAGGGTCCCCTGGATTCCTCCATTGACCCGGCTGCGGGTGGCACCCTGTTGCTGGCTGCCGAGCCCATTGGGGCGACGGCCAGTGCCCCGCTGCCGGGTCCGGTTCCCAGGGGGTCCCTCTTGGGGTGTGGAGGACCCGCCCTCCTTCCTAGGCGGGGACCCCATTGACGAACATCTATGTCTGGATGCCGAGGCTGCCACACGTGCCACATTGGCTGTACCGGCATCGTTAGGGGTCCCCTTCCACTTCCCAGATCCCTGAGCCTGGCCAGGAGGAGCCACCATCCAGTGGCTCACCTATAGAGGCTCAGGATTCTTGCCTCTGCCCCCTTCACAGATTCTCTCCTGATCCCCGCCCTACTCCTGTTAGCCCTGTCCTTGTCCCCCCCACCTCCTGTGATGCCAGTGTCCCGCCCCTGGAAATACCCCCCAGGGTGCGGCTCCGCTAGTTTTTTTCTTTTCCCGACCCACCAGGGCTGCTGTTCTCCTTCCGCCGCCCCCTTGTTGAACCGGGAGCAGGGCGGGTCGCGGGTCATCGGCCCATCCCGCCACGTCGGGGGTCTGCCCCCCTGCCTGCCCGCCTCGGTGGGCCACGGGGCTGTGACAGGGGCCCCACTGGGGGACAGTCATCGATCAGTGACCCCGCCCCCCCATGCGCTGAGGGAGGAGCTGCGGGAGTTCCTCGAGGACGTCCGTGGCTCCCGTAACAAAGTCCAGCTTGCGCTCCAGCGTGGGGGGATTTCCATCAGGTCCTCCGGGCCTCGAGGCCCTCATGGGGGAGGGTAAGAGGACCGAGGGAAGCAGGCCGCCGTGGCCTACCAGCGGTCCGCCTCTTCCGTGACTCTTTACTCACCTATGGGGTAGGTCACGGATTGCTGCACGGCCTGCCGGAGGCTGTGGACGTGTCTGCTGGCGAGGATCCCCCCCAGCCCTCCTCATGGCACCGATCATCTTTGCCACGTTAAACACCCGGGGCTGTAGGATGGGTCTCCGCAGGAACCAGGTGCTCTCCTACCTCCGGGAGGGGGGTACTCTGTGATTTTCCTGCAGGAGACCCATACGGATCCGGCCGCTGAAGCTAGCTGGCGGCTGGAGTGGGGGAACGAGGCCTACTTTAGCCACTTCTTGGTTTGCGCGGCTGGGTGTGGCGACCCTGTTCTCCCCCGACCTACGGCCCGAGGTGCTGGGGGTCGCTGAGGCTGTGCCGGGCCCTGCTGCACCTCCGGGTCCGCATGGAGGGGCTTGTGGTTAATCTCGTCAATGTTTATGCCCCGACATCGGGCCCGAGAGGTTGCGTTTTTATCAGCAGGCGTCCGCCTTCCTCGGCTCCCTGGATCCTCGTGAGTGCCTGGTCCTGGGAGGGGACTTTAACACCACCCTCGAGGAACGGGACGCTCGGGGACCGAGCAGTGCCTGGCCGCCGCGGACGTCCTCCGGGAGATTGTCGAACGCCACTCCCTGGTGGACGTCTGGCGCGACCACCACCCGGACGACGTCTCGACGTTCACCTTCGTCCGGGTGGAGGCCCATCGGTCGCGCCACTCCCGGCTGGACGCATTTATCTGTCACGTTCCACCTTTTACGGGCCCACTCCTCCGGCATTCGGCCGCCCCCTTTTCGGATCACCATCTTGCCACCGTGACAGCCTCTTCTGCGCGGAGAGGCCGGGGCGGCCTATTGGCACTTTAATAATAGTTTGCTGGAGGATGCGGGCTTCGTGGCGTCCTTCCGGGAGTTCTGGCTGGCCTGGCGAGGGCAGCGGCGCGCCTTTTCCTCGGCGCGGCGGTGGTGGGATCTGGGGAAGGTGCGTGCGCCCGGCTCTTTCTGCCGTGACTACACCCGGGGCGCCAGCCGGCGGAGGGATGCGGCCATAGAGCAGCTGGAGCGGGAGGTCTTGGAGCTGGAGAGGCGTCTGGCCGCCAGCCCCGAGGATCCATCCCTCTGCGGAGCGTGCCGGGAGAAGCGGGAGGAGCTCCGAGGCCTCGAGGACCATCGGGCCCGGGGTGCTTTTGTTCGATCCCGCATCCACCTCCTTCGGGAGATGGACCGCGGCTCCCGCTTCTTCTACGCCCTGGAGAAAAGGAGGGGGCCAAGAAGCACGTCACCTGTCCTCCTGGTGGAGGACGGCACCCCCTCACGGACCCAGTTGGCGGAGATGTGTGGGAGGGCCAGGCCTTCTACGCGGCCTTTTCTCCCCGGATCCGACCGATCCTAACGCTTGCAGAGTACTCTGGGATGGACTCCCGATGGTCGGCACGGGCGGACCGGGATCGGCTAGAGCTGCCTCTCACTCTGGCCGAGTTCTCGGAAGCCCTCCGTCGCATGCCCACCAATAAATCTCCGGGCATGGACGGGCTGACCGTGGAGTTCTACCGCGTGTTCTGGACGTTTCTCGGCCCAGACCTGGTCACCGTCTGGGCCGAGTCTTTGCAGAGCGGGGTCCTCCTCTCTCGTGCAGGCGAGCCGTGCTCGCCTTATTGCCGAAGAGGGGGGACCTCCGCGACTTACGAATTGGCGTCCCATCTCGCTCCTCAGCACGGACTACAAAATCATTGCAAAGGCCATCTCGCTGCGGCTAGGGTCCGTGCTGGCGGACGTGGTCCATCCAGACCAGACCTACACCGTCCCGGGCCGCATCTCTTGATAACTTGTATCTGGTCCGGGACCTTCTGGAATTAGGGTGTAGGGATGGTCTGTCGTTCGCCCTCTTGTCCCTGGATCAGGAGAAGGTTCGACAGGATGGATCACGGGTATCTCCTGGGTACTCTGCGAGCGTTCGGCTTCGGACCCCGTTTTGTGGTTTTCTCCAGGTGCTGTACGCTTCTGCGGAGTGTTCTGGTCAGGCTCAACTGGACCCTGACCGAGCCGGTCAGCTTTCGGGCGGGGAGTGCGGCAGGGGTGCCCCTCTCAGGCCAGCTGTACGCCCTCTGGCGATCGAGCCCTTCCTCTGTCTCCTCCGCGAGAGGTTGACGGGGTTGGTGCTTCGGGAGCCGGAGCTGCGGCTGGTCCTGTCGGCGTACGCTGACGATGTGCTCCTCGTGGTCCAGACCGGGACTTGGCGCGGGTGGAGGCTTGCCAGGCTGTGTACTCGGCGGCCTCCTCCGCCCGGGTAACTGGGTCAAGAGCTCTGGCCTGGTGGTCGGGGACGGGTGCAGGCGAGCTCCCTCCCACCCGCGCTTCAGGCCATCCGGTGGAGCGCGGGTCGCTGCTCTATCTCGGCGTTTACCTTTCTGCCACGCATCCGTCTCCGCCGGAGAACTGGCACGGTTTGGAGGGCAGGGTGACGGAGCGGCTCCGGAAATGGACAGGAACTCTCCGGTGCCTCTCCCTTCGGGGGAGGGCACTGGTGCTTAATCAACTGGTCCTGTCCATGCTCTGGTACCGGCTCAACACCCTGGTCCGGCCCCGGATTTCCTGGCCAACCTCCGGACGGCGATTCTGGGTTCTTTTGGCCAGGACGCACTGGGTCTCTGCAGGGGTCCTCCACCTGCCCCTGGAGGAAGGGGACAGGCCTGAAGTGCCTACGCACTCAGGTCCGTGTCTTCCGCCTCCAGGCCCTGCAGAGGCTCCTGTATGGTGCAGGTAGTCCGGCGTGGAGCGTACTGGCGCACGCCTTCCTCCGCCGCTTCCGAGGGCTCCGATACGACGGCAGCTCTTTACCTCCATCGAGAGGTCTTCCGCGAGACCTCTCCGGGCTGCCGGTCTTCTACCAAGACCTCCTCCGGACCTGGAAGCTCTTTTCCACGACCAGGTCCGTGTGGCGGCCACCGTGGGGGGCCGACCTCCTCGCGGAGCCCCTGCTACACAATCCCCAGCTTCGTGTGCAGGTGGCGGAGTCCCCCGCGGTGCGCCAGAGGCTGGTCTTGGCGGGAGTCACCAGGGTCGGAGACCTCCTGGACTACGACCGGGAGATTGGCTGGATCCCCTGACGCTCGCCCGGCGCATGGGGCTCTCCAGACCTCATACTCCCCTGGCGCGTACTTCAGGAGGTGAGGGCCGCTTTGCTGCCCTGCTGCTTGGGCTTACCTCGACCTGGGTCCTACGAGAAGGCACGCCCGCTCACCCACCCTCCACCCCTGGGCCCTGTGGACATTTTTATAGGGCCCCTGCCCCGTGGACCCAATCGGCCCCCTCACCCTTTCACTGCAAGCCGGCTGCACGATGTGCAGCCGGTTCTGTTCCAGACGCGCCACGGAAACATCTGTACACACTCGTGCTCCACACCCTTCACTACCTCACCCTCGCGTCCCGCCCGATACCAAATGGCGGGACCTCCTGCCACCTCTCGAGGGTGAGAAGCCCCGGTGGCCAGCTTGTACTCTGCCCTGGTCCGAGCGGCCCGCGGGATGTCAGTTGGCGGCTCCTTCATGGGGCCGTGAGCACGGGCGTGTACTTGGCGCGGTTCACCCCTGTCCCCAACACCTGCCCTTTCTGTGGCGAGAAGGAGACCTTGGCGCACGTTTATTTGGAGTGCGCCAGGTTGCAGCCCCTGTTCCGGCTCTCTTGAATATCTTCTTGCGTTTCTGGTTGCACTTCCCCTCACCTTTTTATCTATGCACTCCCCATCCGTGGCCCCACAAAGTCGCGGGATCTCCTTATCAACCTCCTCTTAGCCCTGGCCAAACTAGCCATCTACAGCACCAGGGAGAGGAGGTTGGCCAACGGGATTTCCTGTGAGTGTGGGGCCTATTTCCATTCCTCCATCTGTTCACGCATTTGGGCAGAGTTCCTCTGGGTGGCGTCCATTGGCTTCCTTGACGCCTTCGAGGAGCAGTGGGTGTTGTCCAGGATTCTCTGCTTGGTGTCCCCATCAGGTTCCCTTCGTTTAGCCCTATGACCTCACTCTCGATCCTGTTTTTTCATTAGTTGTCTCACATAATTACTTGATGTCCCAGACCTGTGGGTCCTCCCTTTAGCTGGGGGGAGGTCCTTTAGAAGTGGGCGGGTGAAGCCCGCCCACCCCTCCTGAATACCAATAGGACCAGACTCCTGCACCCCACTGGCCTGGGTCTGTCACATATTTAAATCAAACAGTACTTCAATATTTTTCTTTACTCTGACTGATTGAAATGCCAGAGATGAGACTGGTTGGTGCCAGAACATATTTAAGAAATCAAGTGAACTTGTTAAGAAACAAGTTTCATGGGATCTTAAACACATTTTTCATCTTTTATGCTCTGGCTGTTTCCCAAAAGTAATTTTTCTGCGGTGTCTGGAAAGCAAAGAAGCTGTTGGGTTAAGTACAGAAATAAAGTATGCATTATCTCAAAAGGTCTGCTTTTCTCTCAAATATTTTAGATTTTCAGAAGTACAAAGAAACTTGCAAATACTCCAGCAATTGCAGCTATAAAATGAGAATACTAATCTTACCTCTAGCATTAATTGTCTCATTTATAGCATTGAAAGAGAGCTAGTTTTTTTTCTCAGTTTGAACATTCTTTCAAAGTCTCAAATCCAAAAGCAAGGTTGTTCACAAACACCCAAAGATAGTCCCAAAGGGAATCTCAGCAACCACAGAATAAAATTTATGCAATGGGACATCATCTAGCAGAGATGGAGCTACTTTATAAAAAGATCCTATAAAAGTTAAATTCCTGGGTGTCTGCACTTATACTATTTGGTGACAGCAGCCATAACACATTTCATGCTCAATTTCCTTTCATTCTTCTCCATCTCACAGATGTAAACTATTATGTTAAAAATGTGCTCTTCTAATAAAAGGGTTTATTTCTTTAGATGTTTAATGAAAACAAGAAATCTAAACCCTCCTATTTCACTAGGAGAGTGGTGAAGCACTGGAATGGGTTACCTAGGGAGGTGGTGGAATCTCCATCCTTTGAGGTTTTTAAGGCCTGGCTGGACAAAGCCTTGGCTGGGATGATTTAGTTGGAGCTAGTCCTGCTTTAAGTAGGGGATTGGACTAGATGACCTCCCAAGGTCTCTTCCAATCCTAATATTCTATGAAGGTGAATTGTGCTGGTTGCTATACATATTTTTGACATCCTAGTTCAAAGCCTAGATCATTCTTAATGAAGATTAAACAAGCGAGGCTGCAGTGAAGATCTTTGCTAACTAGACCATACTAGGCAGACAGACAGGAAAGCCTGTGTATTTTCTACACATGTATTAAGGCTTTTGTAACACAAGTAACCTTTCAGGCAAACAACTCACTGAGGTTCTAATTACAATATGAGTGAAGTATATTGTCATAGCTATATATGGCACATGTAATCAGTGTCTAGAACACCAATAGGCCTCAATTCCTAAACAGCTTTTCTTCTATTTGCAAATCCATTTGCAAACTCTTGAGTCTAAGAAAATCTATATAAGTTAAGAAGGAGTCTGACACAGTGCACCTTACATCATCTTCTCACCTGTGGTGTGGCGGCTGCCTCATATAGGCAGAAGAAGGGATAAGACAGCCTGGAAGAGGCTGCACAGAACCCTGCCAACCAGGAAAGGACTTATTGGGAGAGCCAATGAAGAGAAGGCTTGCTGGAGCAGCTCATATATAAAGAACTGCTCAGCAAAGCAAGGGCAGTCTTTCCCTGGAGGGCAAGGGCTAAGGACTATTTTCTAAGGAGCACTGTAAATGCTGCAGTGCTGGGAAGGGCAGCAGAGCAATAGGGGAGTTCTTGGATGACCATGGCCAGAATGAGGCCCTGAAGCAAGGGCAGGGAAGGTGCTAGAGCTGTGAGGGAAAGTAGGCAGCAGAAATAGGAGGAGGGGAAGCTATGGGGTCCCAATGTAGCAGGTGGGTCAAGTTCCCCCTCCCCCCTTTACCCCTACTTGCCAATGAGAAGAGTGGCCTATATCTAGACCGGAGTTTGCCCCTGACGCCAGGGGCTAGACTAGAGACTGCAGCTGGCATTGAGGCAAGTGGAAGGACTGAGGACTGCCTGTCCCCTGAAAGGGGAAAGGCAGTGGGCTGGGGCACAGCCAGATGGCCATGTCCCAAAGAGGATGCTGAGATCTAGGAGTGATGCAGGTCCGGATGGTGGAGACAATGGAGGAAGTGGAAGTAATGGTGAGTGAGACACTGCTAGTAAAATCTGCCCTGGTTGTCCAAGAGAGCTAATTTCCAGGACAACCAGTAGGAGGTTCCGCAGTGGTGAGTCTACACTGCTACACCACCCTTTTAATGTGCCTGTCAGACCAATTTGGTTGGACTTTAAACCCCCTTAGGATATGTCCATACTGCAATCACAGTAGCTTATGTAGATATACCTGAGCTAGCTTTAATCTCCTGGTTCACTCAGCATGTAAACAACATACATTTTGAATCCCATGCTCTTCAGTAAGTGCATGTCAGCAGACACAAGAGAGTTTAGCCAAATGCAGCAGAGTTTCAGTTGTATAAAGAGCACCCTACCCCAGTTCAACTATAGACCCATTATATTGACTCTGTCAGTATAAAGGGTCTAAAAGATAGTTGATCTGCTCAACAGAGAATGCTCCTACTACTAAGGTGCTGGCAGAATAGCCCTCCATGCACCTCTGTGCCTTGAGGTCCCTGGGGCATGGCTGGAGGAGGGAGTGGTTATTGATGCACACTGAGCTTGGCTGGGCTGTCATTGGGAACTGGGGATAAGGATTCTGGAGAAGTCATGTGTCCTCCAGTTCCCCACCTACTCATGAGCACTACCAACCAGTGGGCTATGCCATATTTTTATGTCATTCCTAGAAATGCCACTTTTTGAGCTGGCACTTCCAGGAACTGTTTCACAGTGTAGGGCAACCACCATGGGCCAGCATTTTACTCATATTCTTCTTGTCCCCTCAAAGGTCAATAGCTCAGAAACAGGTCGCAAAGACAAATACTCAACTAGCGTGTTGTAGATATATTATCTTCTGATCTTCTATACTTTTCCTCATTATTTTCTTCCTTTTATGCCATAAAAAGTATTTTCAGTAATAGTAATAATCTCATGAAAAGAAGAATAGTATGATTAGTGGTAGTATAGCCTACATATTCTATTCTATGTTTTCTTATGGTAGAACTTAAAACGAGACTCCATAGATGATGTGATAACCTTACTGTGCTTTAGGCCTATTGAAAAGTACTCTTGACTGCTCAAGCAAACATAACCCTAATTTTTTGGCATAGGTCAAATTCTAGATAAAGTTCATTCAGTGAGTACAGGCTAAGACATTCTTAAGCAGGATGATTTTCACTGTGAATTCTGCTTTGCAGTCTTAAACCAGTAGTTCTTGTGGTTAGATGCTGATAGATGTTTTGCTGCATGTGTGTCCTCAACCCCATTGGGGTATGCACAGAACTTTCAGGGGGTACATTAATTCATCTAGATATTTGCCCCACTTTCACAACAGGCTACATGAAAAGCACTAGCGAAGTCAGTACAAACTAAAATTTCATACAATGACTTATTTATACTGCTGTATATACTATACACTGAAATATAAGTACAATATTTATATTCTAATGTATTTATTTATAATATATGTTAAAAATGAGAAATGATTTTTTAGTAATAGTGTGCTGTAATGCTTTTGCATTTTTATGCCTGATTGTGTAAGCAAGTAGTTTTGAAGTGAGGTGAAACTTGGGGGTTTGAAAGACAAATCATATTCCTGAAAGGGGTACAGTAGTTTGGACAGGTTGAAAGCCACTTTCTTAAACTACAGAGTAACACACTACTAAATGAGAAGTTTTGAGGTCGCTTAGTAAGCCATAGAGTTGACTTAGCACATATTAGAATAATGTTGCTTTGTTCTATTATTTGTTAGGATTTTTTTGTTCAAATGTAAATAGGTATATTTGTTTATGATGATAAAAATCCAGACACCCCAGGGGGAAAACAGGGAGTTTGAATCCCAAAGATGAAACACTTGATTCAACTGATAATATACAATAATTATTGTACTACAACAGGGTACTGAGTAAGGTCTTTTATGAAAGCTAGTGACATCCTGGCCATGAATATTATAGTGTGTTGTATATACATGTGGGATATAGTTATGTACATGTGCTGAAAATATGTTCCTAAAATACGTTGTAGAAAGAGCTGGTAAATAAGCCTGACTTAAATAATGGAATGTGGATTTACCTGTCTGGGTCAAGCTTTGTAAGCTAGACAATAATGAAAGTACATTTACATATAAGGAAAACAAAGCAAAGTAAAAAGTGTCAGCTTGGTGAGCACACTGAAGTCTGAACTCCCGTGAGATCTTCCTGGCCCTTGAGACTAAGACAGTGGACTTTTGGAAATGTCAGGAAAGCAAAAAACATTCTAGATATCCGTCAGTTAGGATACAGAGGGCAGCACCCTCTAATTCTGTGAACACTGGATCTTCTTGCCAGAGGTCTGGAGATGCTGGTGACTTCACATAAGTGAGAAAGCTGTTCAGGCAAAGATTGTAGCTTGTTAAAGTTAAATCTTAGATACTGGAAAGCATTTTATTTTATTTTGTTTGTAACCATTTCTTGTTTCTGTTACCTCTGCTTAATATCATTTAAACCTCTGTTCTATATTAATAAACTTAGTTTTACTATAAACCATCTCAGTGCTGTTATACTGAAGTATACTGAAGCCCTCAGCTAACCTAACAGGCTAGTATATACAGTGTCTGGAGGCAGTGAATGTAATAATTTCCGAGTATGTCCAGTGAGAGGAATGGGACACTGTAGAGAGCCATCTCTGGGGAACTTAGGAACTGGGGTTCACTGATGATTACCTACAAGGTGAGGTTTGAATTGGCAGAATCTTGAGAATTTTGCTAGTGAAGTGGGCAGACTGATGTGGTGAGAAGCAAACACACAATCTGTTCTCCAGCAATGCTCAATCTTGCTAAGGCAGAGAGGTAACATAGTGTTTTACAGTTCTGGGCTGCCCTGAGGAGAGCATCACATTACTCCACTAATATTATTGAAACATCTTTGGGAGACAGAAGTTTTGGGTATCATAAAATGGTGTGGCAAAAAAATGATAATTAGAGTGATGTACTTGGAAGCCAAAATAATGAAAAGTATCCTTATAGTAGAGAGACAATAGAATAACCAGTCTTGTAATACATTGTGTGTGGCGTTCTTGATTCTTACAATTCAAACAATACTGTAGAGACTGCATATATTTAATAGATCTAACTGCAGAACTTTTACATTTACTGCTTTTGGTAAATAGCCAAATGAATATTTAACATGTTATAGCAGGAAATATAAAATCATTCTTGATGTTTGGTTCAGAAAATTATCCATACTAAGATATAATGAGATCTAAGTAAATATTTAAATATTGATATTTTTCTTGTTCCTTAAATGTGGATTCTCCCCCACAAAGTCACATCTGTTGAAGACCAGAACAGGAAACATTCAGTGCTGCAATAGTGACAAGACTTCTATACATAAAAATGTCACAGTTTCAAAGTCCAATATCTCCTGACACCAAAGGGCTAAAAATAGAAGTATTTTTAGCACTGAGAAAGGGAGAACTCCAGCTTTCCTGAAAGTCCCAATCTTAACATTCTTGAACTTTAAAACTGATTATTTGTATATCTAGAAGAGCTAGTTTAGGTCATTTTTGGAAGTTTTTGTGATTTCCTCCAAGCCTCACATGGGGGAGTCATGGTAAATAAGGCACCTGCCTTTACAGGTAGAAGGATACAAAAAATAATGCCAATACAATCTTTACAACTCTTTAAGATAGACCTCTAACATATGTAGCATTTACAGAATATATGACAGTGACTTCACTCCTTGTAATATTCTAAAACAGCCATCACAAACTCATGCCAAAAGTCCCTCTGAACTATACCACAGCATCATATATTATTAATGATGCATCAGTGGTGATCATTATTTGTGTTGGGGCCCTTAGGAACTACTGCAATCAAAATCAGCCCATTGTGCTGGACACTGTACAAACTTGTTCTCTCTCCACCCTCCCATACCCACACCTCTCAATTGGTCACTCTTTCTTGGCTATTGATGCACACTCACCTTTGGCATATTGCTCTTCTGCTTTTAAGATTAAAACTGTTTGTTTGTTTCATTTTTATGTAACTATTCAGATCAGACAACAAAGAGGTAAAATACAAAAGTACTTTCCTATTATAAGTTATATATGTTGTATAATAGAGTAGAATCTTAATCATTCGTGCTAGGGACAGGGACACCCATTAAAAATCTTTGAACTATGAAAACTAATGAGTAAAGATAAAATCAACTCCATAGCAGAGGGCTCAAATATCATATAGTGATTCATTTCCTGAACCTTATATATAGTATCAGTTTAACTCTAATACATAATGTACTGGTATACCTGTGATTATTCCCCTCTATTTGGTGTACTATAGTACACCGGTGATTATTACCCTCTGTTCGGCACTGGTGAGGCCACATCTGGAGTATTGCATCCAGTTTTGGCCCCCCCACTACAGAAAGGAGATGGACAAATTGGAGAGAGTCCAGCAGAGGGCAACAAAAATGATTAGGAGGCTGGGACACATGACTTATGAGGAGAGGCTGAGGTGACTGGGCTTATTTAGTCTGCAGAAGAGTGAGGGGGGTTTTGATAGCAGCCTTCAGCTACCTGAAGAGGGGTTCCAAAGAGGATGGAGCTCGGCTCTTCTCAGTGATGGCAGGTGACAAAATAAGAAGCAATGGTCTCAAGTTGCAGTGGGGGAGGCGTAGGTTGGATATTAGGAAACACTATTTCATTAGGATCGTGATGAAGAACTGGAATGGGTTACCGAGGAAGGTGGTGGATGGTTTAGTTGGTGTTAGTCCTTCTTTGAGCAGAGGGTTGAACTAGATGACCTCCTGAGGTCTCTTCCAACCTTAATCTTCTTCTTCTAGTATATACTGCACTACCAGAGAGATGGATTCTATTATCTAATAGGTCTTTTCCATCTCTATTTCAGTTACCCAGTATTTCCCTCATAGATGTGATTACAGCTGACTGAAATTCATTTAAAAAGAAAGGTTTGCAAAGTTTCCTTTGAAAGTTTTTGCACATTGGTTTTGTGGTCAGAAAGGCTGTATTCATTTAGAATATCTCCTGTGTAATATAAATAATGTAAGCGATTCACTAGCCTAACAATTAGTTGTTATATAATGCTAATAATTTATCATGGGATCACAATTTTTGAGAAAAAAACTCAATCACGAAATAAAACCTGTTTTTTATAAATGGACATTAAGAATAGAAATCCTGCTACATTTACAACTCAGTGAACTGAGATTATTCTCTGACATTTTCTAGGTTTGGTTAGAGTCCAACAGATGTACAGCAGCCCAGTGCAAAAAAATTTAGATTTTTTTAAAGTAAAAAAATTTAATGTCTTCAGAGTTGGAGAAAGGGGAACAAACAACAGCATAAGAGCTCAGGACTATTATCTTTCTGTTACCTCTAACAGATCAAGGAATGAAGACTGATACTGGCATTCTGATGTGGTTTTTATATTTCAAATGTAATGATCCCAAAGTCGCACAACATAGAAAGGTTCAAGCCAGGTTTCCATTTTCTTCCTTTCTTTCCTTGTTTTGGGTTTTCAATATCTTGCCTCAGCCAAATCCGATAGAAAATTCCTGGGAATTTAGACAAGATATAGTGCATTAATTTGTTAGACTTGCAGGGCTCAAAGATAAACTTAAATTACTACAGGAGAGAAGAGGAAAAGAAAAACATGAGTAGTTTATAACAGCTGTGCAAAGTACATGTTCAAGAAGTGCACAGAAAGTCTTTAATTCTTCAAAATAAAAATACAGAGGGAGTGTAAATGGAGGGGAAAATTCATTTAGTACATAATCAGTCTTCACTGTGCACAAGCTGTCTTCTCCAGCTCCCTTAGTGAGTGTTGTCCTAGTGAGGATTGCAGGATTGAGCCCCTAATGATATTTTATGATTAACTAGAAAGTTTTTTCTTAATTCATTGGAAAATGTTAATGTTACTTGTTTGGTTTTTTGTTATTTTTTTTTTTTTTAAAAAAGCCAGTGTAGTTGTTTGCAGGGAGGGGAGAAGAGGTATAAAAATGATCCAATGCACCTCATGAGTCACTCTGGGTTCTATTCTGTTTTCCTCACATTGGCAAATCTCTCATTGATGTCACTAGATACACCTTTAAACATTGTTGAACCCTAAAATACGTGATTTTCCTTTGAGAAAACCTCTGAACTCACTAGATTCATATATTCCAAGATTAGAAGAGACCACTGTGATCATCTAGTCTGACCTCCTATATAATACAGGCCATAGAACTTCCCCAAAATAATTCCTAGAGTTTATTGTTTTAGAAAAACATTCAGTCTTGATTTAAAAATTCCCAGTGACACAGAATCAACACAGCCCTTGTTAAATTGTTCCAGTAGCTGATTATTCTCACCATTAAAAATGTGTTCCTTATTTCCAGTCTGAATTTGTCTAGCTTCAACTTCAAGCCTTTGGAGTGTGATATAGCTTTCTTTGCTAGATTGAAAAGCCCATTCTTAAGCCCATGTAGATACTTATAGACTTTAATCAAGTTACCCTTTAACCTTCTCTTTGTTAAACTAGATTGAGTTCTTGAGTCTATCATTTATGAGACAAGGTGGGTGAGATAATATCTTTTCTTGTCTTTCTAATATGCTGGGACCAACATGGCTACAACAATTTTATCACTAAAAGCTATGGTTTCTAATCCTTTAATCATTTTTGTGGCTCTTCTCTGGACCGTTGTCCATTTGCTAGCAAAAAGCAGTAGAGCTTACATCACTCAGTTTTTGAAGTAAAATGTCAAATAATCCATGTTTTATAATTTGATCAAATCCTGGTGCATGAATGAGGTGGGGAAAGAAAAGTAGAGAAGGTTGAGATTTGAACAGATTTTGCATTTCAGTGAGCTATGAAAAAGACAATACATGATCGCTCTGATCTGAGATATTGCTTACACACACACACACACTTAAATCAACTCTTTTCTGAGCTGGTCTCTTGGCTTACTCTGCCTATTAAAATATTGTTTTGTAGAAGGAACAAGAGAAACATTTTAAATAATAACTCCTACAGTGCTCCTATAAAGCAAAGCACCAGGCCCCATGTGGTTTTTGGTGTATGTGTGCCCATAAAAGTCACAATTTATCATGTGCTGAAGGTTATAGAACTCAGAAATAGAAAAGGCAGAGCTAGCTGCAAAGAGCATCACCAAGATTTAGCATATTGTTTCGTGTCCTACAAATCAGCCACTGTGCTAGGCAAAAGCAATCCTGCTGCTAAGGATGGCATTCACAGCAGTCCTAACTTCAGGCCAAAACCTAAGAATCTGGCTCAGTCTGCAACTCTTAAGGAAATCAATGGACATATGTTTCAGTGGCCATTGTATTGGGCCCTTAGTAAACTGAGAAAAAAAAATGTTTCAGGATAACAAGCACTCTCAAGTAATTACTATGCTGAATTTTGTAATTGCATGTTTTAAATTGAAATGACAGAGCATACGAAACAAGAACAAAACAGCCTGCATAACTGCTAAATGGTCATTTAAAAAAAATTATAAATTCTTTTTGGCCCTTGCTTTCCCACTTCATCTAGTCTCCTTGCCATTTACATGCTGCATGTTTGCAGTGCTCTTCTGTCCAGACTGTGGTTTGTTCTTCTTTATACCATGTCCCAGAACCGAAATGACAGTTTGGGATTCTCCAATGCACACCCTATATAGGGTGACCAGACAGCAAATGTGAAAAATTAGGATAGTGGGTGGCGGGTAGTAGGAACCTACAGAAGAAAAAGACCCAAAAATCGGGACTGTCCTTATACAATTGGGACATCTGGTCACCCTAACCCCATAAGAGAATTATTGTGGGGAAAAGAGCCTTGTGACCCTGTCCTGAGGGAGCAGCAAAGAGTCTTGTGGCACCTTATAGACTAACAGACATATTGGAGCCTGAGCTTTCGTGGGTGAATACCCACTTTGTTGGATGCATGTCCTGAGGGTGTCAATAGAGCAAGAACTGCAGCCAGAGTCTCCCATGTGAATGCACTATTCACCAGGCTACACAGTGATTCCCATTATCACTGGCCCAGTGAATATTTAAGTATTTTTTACAAAGTGAAACAACCACAACATGAGAGATTAGGAGATTCCCACCCAAGAACACTCATAGCCCATGGATAGGGCACTCTCCTGGAGGATGTGAGACCTGCGTTCAAGGCTTTGCTCCTCTCAAACAGAATGGGGAACTGAATCTGTTTCTCCCATATCCTGGGTGAGCACTCTAACCCCTGGACTACTGGATAAAAGACCACCACCCTCACCACTCCACTTCCATTTATTGAGAGAAAGGACTGATCTGACTTAGGCATCTAACTCCAAAAAGGGTTCCCAGCTGTGAATCCCAAGTGGAGATAACTCCAGGTTGGAGAGAGGTGCCTATGTGCCTAAGTCCCTTAGGGGTATAGGCCTTAGGCCACAACCCTCCCCTCGGCATCTCCCATTGGCAAGCCTAGACAACTCACTGCTCAGCTTGCTGGCTTTTGTGGATCCCATTCTTAGGAGTCTAACTCTCCCCAGGAACTGCGTCAGGAACTAGGGCTCCTGACTTGGGACTGTGAATACCATTAGGCAGCAGGGCACCTAAAATTAGGCATTGCAACACTGAGCCTAAATCCCCTTTGTGAATCTATTCCCTTGTTGCTAACTGCCAGCTTGAAAATTCTATATGGAGGAACCTATCAGACCTGAAGGGTTATAGCAGTTAATCAGCTAATAATATTTATCATTAGTATGGTTATTGAGACATAACCATACAATAATCACAATACATGGTCATTGATATCACTGCAGTTTGGTTAATAATGGTTTCAGTCAATCAGAATACAGGGATTAGCATACTGTACAGCTATTGAATAATAACTGCACAGTGATTATGCAACTCAAACATCCAGAATGAATCAGAGTGAAAAGAAATTAATATGTGAGCAAAAACCTGAACAGGTTTCAAAGTGGTAGCCATGTTAGTCTGTATCAGCAAAAAGAACAGGAGTACTTGTGGCACCTTAGAGACTAACAAATTTATTTGGGCATAAGCTTTTGTGGGCTACAGCCCATTTCATCAGCTGAATGAAGTGGAAAATACAGGAGCAGGTATAAATACAAGAACAGATGTGAGTTGCCTTACCAAGTGTAAGGTCAGTCTAACGAGACAATTCAATTAACAGCAGGATACTAAGGGAGGAAAAATAACTGTTGAAGTGGTCCTGAGAGTGGGCCATTTCAGATAGGTTTCAGAGTGGTAGCCATATTAGTCTGTATCAGCAACTTCAAACAATCTGCTACACTGTCACATAAATCAGGGCCAGATTAACCTTTTGTGGACCCAGCACCAAACGTATTTGTGGGCCCCCGTGGGGGCCCAAGAAGCATGGTGTGGGGAGGTCGGTCCCCAGAGCAAGCGGCCAGCCAGGGGCAATGGGGCATAGCATGGTGGGGCCAGACCCGCTCCACTCAGCCCAGTGCAAGGGCACTGTATACAAACTGACAGTGGCCAGACGCACACAAGCCCGCCCAGCCCTCTGCTGCCAGTGTGCCCCTTCCCCTCTGGGGTGGGCCCATGCCGTGCCACACAGCCCATGACTTCCTATGCCCAGCATCGCGCAGAACTGCTATGCCCAGCAGCCCTCCTTCCCCCACAGATTCTCCACCACAAATGCACAGTGGCCTGCACACCAAAAAAGCCCAGTGCGCCCCCCTCGCGGGGCATGGAGGAACATGGGTGGGGAGGGTGGTGATGTGAGGTGTCAGGCAACAAGGCTTGCGGGGGTCAGCCCCAGCCCCAGGTAGAATGGAGCTTGGGGGTTTAGAGGCCAGCCCCAGCCCCTGGCAGCAGTGTGGGGAGGGAGTCAGTCCCAGCTCCATGGAGCTGGGGCAATGGAAGGGTCAGCCCCTGTTCTGGCAGCAGCATGTGGAGCTCGGGAAGGCGGGTCAGCCCTAGTGGTAAATTTAGAGTTAGTGGGGCCCTATGCTCAGCTGCATTTTGGGGGGCCCTTCCTGAGACCCAGCCAAGAAAAAGAACATTCTTTCTTATCTCCCCTCCCCCGCTCCCATTTTTCATTCTTTTTTTTTCTTCATCCTCCTCCTATAATAATAGTAATAGCAAGTAAATGAAAATAAAGTGAGGTACCTTGATTGTTTTTGTAGTCTAACTTATTTTTCTACAGACCACCTGAAAATTACTGAGGGTCTCGGCTGTCCACTTAATGATCCTTCCAAATATTGTTTGTACTATTGGCTAACTATTATAAAGCGCTTTGGCTTAGAGCACTTTATAAAAAAAAAAGTAAAAAACATTGGGGTGTGGGGTCTGGCCAGGACTTAGAGTGCAGGAGGGGGCTCAGGGCTGGGGGTGCAGGGTCTGGGAGGTAGTTAGGGTGAGGGAGGGGGCTCAGGGTTGGGGCAGGAGATTGGAGTGTGGAGCGCTTACCAGAGACAGCTCCCATTTGGTGCTAGGAGTGCAGGTGGGTATGTGGGGGGCGTTCAGGAGTCAGGGAGGGCAGGGGGTTGGGGGTGTGTGAGGGGGATGCAGGAGTCAGGGCTTGGGGTGCAGGGGCTGTGAGGGAGTTAGGGTGCAGGAGCAGGATGGGGGGTGGGGAGCAGGGTCTGGCCAGGAGTTAGGATGCAGGAGGGGGCTCAGGATTGCAGCAGGAGGTTGGTGTGTGGAGCACTTATCTGGGGCAGCTCCTGCTTGGTGCAAGGGGTGAGGGTGAGGATGTGGGGGGTGCAGGACTCAGGGCTGGGGGTGTGGGCTGTGGTCGTGGGGGTGCTCCCAGCCCCCTGCCCTGAGCAGCTCACAGCAGGGGGCTGGGGGGCTATGTGCAGGGGGAGTGGCTTTGTTACACCCTGCCCCGATTCCATCCCCTTCCCCAAGGCTTCCACTCCCTTCCCCATGCCTCTTCCCCACCTCCTCCGCCAAGCACGCAGTGACCTTGCTCCTCCCCATCCCTCCCAGAGCTCTGGCAAATAGCTGTTCGGCGGTGAGGGAACATCCATTATATTTTTACCATTAGGAAGGCACTCTGCAGGGAAAGGGGAATATACTTGCACATGCTGTGGTTGTGCCCAGGAAATGGGTGGTTTGGGGAGGAAATCATTAAATAAATTAATCTGATGACAAAATGCTAGCTTCCTAAAGATCCTCTGATCTGTTTACTCAATGCTCCAGAAAAGGATCAACATTTTAAAGAGAATGACATTTTTTTTTAATTGTTAGCAGATAGACTTTGATCATGCATTATTGGAAAAATATAAGTTCTCCTCCTATGGAATTATGGTATAGTAAAATATTGACTGTTCTAATGGAAGAGCTTTCACACCAAGTACATATACAAGAGAAGGATGAAAATTAGGATAGCTATTTCAAAATTTGGTCACCTCTTTAGTGTACACTGAGGAAGAGGGCTCCTCAGTCAGCAAGCCAGAATTTTTAGTGAGGTTCTTTTAATATTACCCTGATTCTGAATAAGTAATAAGCAATGTACTATGTAGTAAGTTAAAGTTTTATTGTAAATTTTCCTTAATGAAAAGTTATTTGACAAGTTGACTTGGCGTGTTAACTTTCAAGTGCAATGATAAATCTCCATTGAGATGCAAGAGGGCATTTCATGTCTTCGAGATCTTCCTGAGACAACAGGTAACTCTGCATCAGTTACAGTTAGTTTACGTTTGGAAGATTTTCTTTTATAACCACAAGGGCTAGAAACTTTTAAGTTTCTTTTTAGTTTAGAAAATTTGCATTCTCCTGAATCTGAATATGATCGAAGGGGCTGGCTAAATGCTTTAAACAGGTTAGATCTGGCCCACTGACTGGATGTTTGATATAATTTCTCTGTAGATCATCCTATATAATAGAAAATTCTATTTTTACTATATAGACTGTTTTCTATCACACGGGCAGAATTTTCTATTAAATTGGTAGGGGTGGTTCCAAAAGCCAGTAAAAAGGAAAGATACTGAATTATATTCTAAAGTTGTAGGGATATTTCAAGAGAACCTTACAAAATTTCTATAGGAACTTGTTGGTTTTATCCTTATCACAATCTATAGGATTTTTCCACAAATGGAAGGAGAAATAATCCCACAGAATATCACTGTCACAGAATCAAGGGAAGATGTATGTTTTAAAAATAGTCTCAGGCTTTGAGCCCATGAAGGGTATTGTCATGGAAGGAAGAGATGAAACGTAACTTGCAGTTGTTGTAAACAAATCAAGAAGGAAAGCAAAGGGACACCTTGTCATGTTACATTCAAACCCACAGTCACATATACAGTGTTCAGTTCAGTCTTCAAAAACTGATTTGAAAATTTATCAGACCTGGCACAAAATCTAGTCACCTACCATTAACCATCATGAATGATAATCATGAGAAAAGAAATGGTATTTTATTCATCCATCAAAAAATGGTCATAAGTCAGTGATCATTTGGGGCCAGTCCTACCCCATTCTTCCTCAGGCCAAAATCCCAATGGCTTTCATTAAGTACTGAGTGAAGAATTCAGTACAGGCTCAATAGTGTCAGTATAAAATAATGTATATAGCACTGTCAGTTTACACAGCACTTTATAAAACCATGTAGAAAGACAAATGAGCTCTCTCTCAACAGCCTCCTTCTCATTCCTCTTCCTCCCAGTTTGAGGAATCAATTTTGCCCCCACTTAAGTCAATGAGTGTTATTTACTTCAATCAGCCTATAAAGACCTACCCTGCACCTTTTAGTCACATGAATAATCCTTGCTTACATGAGGTCCTATCAACTTCAGTTGGTCCACTTGTGGATGAGTGTGGGTGGCAAGAGTGAGTCCCATGGGGAAAAAAAAGAATGAAACACTTGCTCCTAAGCATTGTTAATTTGAGATATTTAGCATTCCATGGGTATAGTGCTATAATGTTAGTGCATGCTTTTTTAAAAATTCACTGATCTGTTTTTCAGGCCATACATTTAACTAGTTTCCATTATTTTATCTCATGTCTGCCTGTTCCAGTTATATAAGGAAACAAGACTTGATAAGTATATCAAGGGCAGAATTGAAACCATCCTTCTGCCAGATACATGAATCACTGGAAGTTTCCCATAATCAAAGTGCTTCAGGCTATTCCTTTGTCAGCTGCCATCTCAGCTCCTATGTGCAGGCTAAGCAAATTACATTATACAACTGAAATAAAATATAGTCCCTATTTCCTTTTAGTTAAGGACATGTGACTTTGCCATCAGTGTAGCCTGAAGCACAATAATGTTCACAAGTTCCTAGAACACACAGTGTAAAAGAGACAAAGAAAAAAAAACCCAATACCATCAAAACAAATACCTACGGGGGGACAGCAAAAGTGTTTGAGTGTATCTTTCCAGTTCTGAGCGCAGCTGAGCATGTGGATTGCTAAGGTAAACTGTCATCAGACTAGAGAGAAAGATCATGATTGTGCTGAGCTCAGTCTTCTAAATTTGTAAAATAATATTCCTGTGAGGAAAAGTCAAGGAAGATCTCCTCAACGTATATGCAAATTAGAAGTTGTTTGGCCAGTTTTGGCTAAACATGTTACATGCTACCATTGCTTCCGCCATCCCCCAAGCAACAGGTACCCAGACAGAGCACCTTTCAGCATTGTACTGTGCACTGTTTTCTATGTATATGGTCTGTAATTATGTCATTATGATAGAATGACTAGGCAATAGATCGATATTGCTATATGGTCTCCATTAATGACGATGTAAATTAAATTACAAGCATGCTCAGCTATCTAGTAGCACCACACTGTTCTATTTCAGAGCACTCTGAGTCAGCTGAAGGCCATTAGGGAATGGAAATGGTGCAGAAGAAAGGGATAGTTTCACATCTTTCTGCACTGTCTACTATGGCCAATTCAGGTGCAGCTGTGATGGGGTACACAAACCCCACAGTGGCCAGAAAAGGGCCAGGCTTGGAGGAAGGACTTAGAAGGGGAGAGCCCAGCTCAGCTGGGAGCTGGCTGGGAGGGAAAGCAGACCTCCAGTTCCAGGGGTGGCTCCAGGCCCCAGCACGCCAAGCGCGTGCTTGAGGCGGCAAGCCATGGGGGGCGCTATGCCGGCGCCACGAGGGCGGCAGGCAGGCTTCCTTCGGTGGCTTGCCTGTGGAGGGTCCGCTGGTCCCGCGGCTTCGGTGGACCTCCTGCAGGTGTACCTGCGGAGGGTCCGCTGGTCCTGCAGCTTCAGAGGATCTCCCGCAGGCACGCCTGCAGGAGGTCTGCTGAAACTGCGGGAACAGTGGACCCTCCACAGGCAAACTGCCGAAGGCAGCCTGCCTGCCATGCTTGGGGTGGGGGGCAAAATGCCTAGAGCAGCCCCTGTCTAGTTCTCACTCTTCCAGACAGCCTGGCTGGGGCCAGGAATTGACTAGATGACTGTTGCCAGCCAGAGACTCCCTGAGGGAAGGTAGGCCTAATCTGGATCTATTGTTTTGATTTGCTACCCATTGTTTGCCCAGTGTTGCTGAGTAAGATTGCTGCAGGTGGTGCCCTGTCTGAAGGGGGCCACAGCCAAATAAAGCCCTCTGTCTTTTGTGTCTGACCAGGGACGCATCAATGGGTTGTTGAGAGCTCAGGATTAACCCCCCTCACAGATGGGCTCTAGACAGGGGGAAATTAGTTGCTGGGATGCAACTTTTATAATGTGATATGCTGACGACACTATGCTTGATGCATATTCAGTAGCGGTATTTCCCTTTTTCCTTATTTGTATAGCCTTACCTTACTAAATTTGGAGTGTCTTTCTTTTATAGCTTAGTATATTTATGATCATAACTTATTATTCTATACATCAATTTGTTACCATGGCACTTTTGTGGATAGGTATCTATGCATGTATCTCATGTACCTGTTTATGTTTGTCAGTTCATTGCCAGGACACTCTTGTGAGTGGGTAATGTTCCTGTGGTCAGAAATTCCTGTTAAACACTCTATTTCAGCTCCCCAATACTTGGAGTTTCCATTGGGTGGTCTGTGTCTGCAAAGTTTATCTCTTCAAAATTCATAGGCCTCAAGCCTTATGCTAACTTGCTGATGCTTATGTCTTATAGGATACGGGCCTGTAGGTTTCTTGCATTACTGTGAATGTAATGCAAATCAGAATATAATGCAAAGTAGTGAATATTATAAAGGCAAGCTAGCCCACTGGGCTACAGCCAGGACAATCCCTTTTTTTAAGCCCTGTCCCAGTTTTTTGGCAAAACTGGGCATTTGTCCTATTTGCTGTAGCCAAATGGGACAAATGTCCAGTTTTGCCACAAAAGTGGGGTGCAAACCGTAATGCAGAGGAATGTGCAGAGGGGGGCCTGACACTAGCCTTGTGCAGGCAGGAGAGGGCTTGAGTGAGTGGCTCAGGCCAGGCCAGCCCCACATGGGTGGGAGAGCAGGGGCAAGAGGCTCAGGCTAGCTCTGCGTGTCGGGGCGGCTTGGAACAGCGGCTGATGCCAGCACTGGAAGGATGCAGGATTCAAGCTGGCTCCATGCAGGGTGAAGGGGAAGGCATTGGGCTAGCCCAGGCAGTG
Organism: Chelonoidis abingdonii; assembly: GCF_003597395.2. Lineage (NCBI taxonomy): Eukaryota > Metazoa > Chordata > Testudines > Testudinidae > Chelonoidis > Chelonoidis abingdonii. The sequence goes on from NC_133770.1 coordinate 132,431,322, forward strand.
TCCTCTTTTCCCTTAGGGGAAATATGGTCACCCTACAATTACATCACATTTTATACTTTGAAATTAACATGGTTCTTTGATTTAACACTTTGGGGGGGTTGTTTTTTTTAATACAGGAGGCAAAAAGTGAGGAAATTCTGAAGTGGACGACTCTGAAATGTCAGATGGTATTTTAATGCCAACATTAGAGTAACCCTGAAAATTAAACACTACGTGACAATAGCCTTTTAAGGAAATGCATAGTGATGGAGACCATTGGAGAGCTCAGTGTAGGTGTATCATTCTGCTCTGCAGGAAGACAAGATAATGAGATTGTACTGATTTGCTGCCACAACAGGAAGTTTCCCCATATTCTGCAGCATTGAACAAGATAATACCTGTAATTCTGTTCTACACTGATTTGCTTTTGAAGTCAGAGCATTGATTTTAGTTTGGGACAATGGTACACATGCTGAACAATGCTTTCTGATAGATATGTCAGGCTATGTCACATGCCATGATGCTGTGACATAACCTGATATCAATAACATAACGTGGTCATTTATGAATGTATCTAATAATATATTCACAGTAAAGTACTGTTTTATTAGATTTCATTGTGCTTCTTATCCAAAAGATATAATGTATCTGATACACAGCATCTGAGATGAACAGTAATAGCACCAATCCATATTATCAAAAAGAACGAGGAGTACTTCTGGCACCTTAGACACAAACAAATTTATTTGAGCATAAGCTTTGCTAAAACCCATGCATCAGATGCATGCAGTGGAAAATACAGTAGGAAGATGTGTATATATATACAAAGAGAACATAAAAAGATAGGTGTTGCCATACTAACTATAAGGAGAGTAATCAGTGAAGGTGGGCTGTTATCAGCAGGAGAAAGGAAAAAAACTTTTGTAGTGATAATCAGGATGGCCCATTTCCAACAGTTGACAAGAAGGTGTGAGTACCATATTATGTTTGAGGAAAGCAGGAATTAAACTGTAACTATGTATCAACTAAAGGGGAAAATAGTTTCTTTTTTTATTTGAAAGTCAGAATAATCAAAGAAAATGCTGTTTTCACTAAGATTCTTTGAGCCTTAGTTTTCCCATCTGTGAAATGGATGAAACCCAAGGTTGAACTAAAAAGCATAATTAATATTTATAAAAGCCCTTTGAGATGGTTTGAACAAACATATTTTGGCTGTGTACACACTACAGCTTAAGTCAGTGTAAGTTACGTCACTTAGAGTTGTGAATAAGCCACTTCCCTGAGCAACATAAGTTACACTGACCTAAGCTCTGGTGTGGACAGTGCAACCACCATTTGTGGGGGCTCGAGTAATTAAGTCGACAGGAGATCTCTCCCGCATCTGCTTAGAGGCTACATTAGCAGTGCCACAGATCTGCATTGGTGCAACTGCATCACTGTAAGCTCTGTAGAGTAGCCATAGTCTTTATTGTTACTAGACTTGCAAAGCGAGGTCCTACATGAAACTTGAGGGCATTTTTCTACTTCTTTATTTGGATATAACATGATACATTTTGAATGCCACATCTGATCAATTCCAAAATTCCAGGGAATATTCTAGAGATCAATGAGCAGAACTCTTTTTATTTGGGGGGAAATCAGAAAAGTGGAAGGAGAAAAATAGGGGGACACTCAGAGCCCCAGAGTCTGGTTACTTGAGCATGTGATGAGAAGAAACGTGGAGGCATACAGGGCCTCTGGTATGAGGGAGGAAGTGGATGGAGTTGCAAATCCTTCCCAAAGCATCATGTGGTAGATGGCTGCAAGTTGTACAGTCTTGCATCAGTGCAAGAGCTGCTACTGTGGACGCACTCTGCCGACACAAGGAGTATCGCCTGGACATGCAGCAAGGGTTTAATTATAGCAGTGTCTGTATGTCAAAATAACTTAAGTCAACTTAACTTTGTAGTGTAGGCAAGCCCTCAGTGAAACCAATAGAATTTTTATGCAAAACCAGTTAGAATATGGGTCTAAAATTTATGTTAGTCTACTTTTCTATTCATTTGGTGGTATTTTACCCTTTTTTTTTATTTCTGTGAAATGTTATGTAGTTAATAAGTTAAGTAAATGTAGAGCATTCTTGATATCAGATTTATATTTTCCTTCTACTTACAGATTTAGACTAGCAAATTTCTCTTTATTCTGTCCTTATATGGTACAAGTGCATGCTTTATTCCTTATGTAGAAAAAATTTAATAAGAGGATTCAGATAAGACCTAAAGGGCAGACAGCTTCATAAGGACTGATCCTGCAGCTGTTCTTCCTATGTTTAAACCTCTCATTCACAAGCAGTCCTACTAATGCAAGGGAGTTATTCATTTGAGTAAGAAATATGCACATGAATAAAGATTTATGAGATAAGGCCCTTCATTACCACCCATCCATATGATTCTGCCTTAGATAACCTTTTATTTAAGATCCAGAAAGAAAAGACTAATTTAATTCTTTAATACATTATATCGGATAAAGTTATTCAAGAATGCAAGCAAAATGGAGCAAAGATAAGTATTAAAAGAAACACAGTAAAATTATTTCTAAGTGCAACATGCAGACATTCACAAAGCTTGCATTAAATGAGTGATCCATCTGGTTAAGACGCATACCCTAAAGGAAAGTACTATAATTGGAAAATATGAAAATGAACTTGGTGATATTGTAAGGTCCAAAATCTCATTGAATGAAGACAAATTAAAGAAATGTCTAGAAGAAATTTACTGATAACAATTTGAAATAAGCAGAAACTTCAGAGGAAACAGACTAAAGGAAAATTGAAAGACATCCTCACTTCATGAGTTCCCCACCACCCAGTAGGTTAGAACATAGAACATAGAACATATTCATGCTGTTCTGTGCTGTTTTCAGTATATTAATATGGCTTGTTCTCTGCTTAAGGAACACTGCAGGGTTAACATAGAAAGCCATAGAAATCATACACCAAAATTAAATATTAAGGGATGATGATTATGTATCAGTAAGTAGCTAGATAAGGCCTATAAAGAATCTAGGGAAATTCATTCCTTAGATGTTGGATATTATCATTAATATCCTTACAAATGCAATAGACTTCAGAGGTCTCCATCAGGATTATAGCCACAAAAAGACAAGGTCCTTGTTACAGTTGCTGAGTTTAACTGCATCTTTAACACTTTCGGGGCCTCCTTGAGGGCACATCCCACTCAGATCTCAAAGCCTCCAGCCATCACCTTTCTCAGGGCAGGATGCAGCAACCCTTTCCCTCCAGACTGGGATTTAGGGCAGAGGTGCTGGAACAATTTGTATAGTGGGGGTACTGAGAACCATTGAACCAAACTGTAAACCCATATATGAAGGAAACCACTTCAAACCAGGGGGTGCTGCACCACCCCCTGCAGCCTTAGTTACAGCATCTATGACTTAGGGTGCAGAATCTTGCAATTCACTGTGACAACTTCAGCACATCTGACTTCAGTGCAGCACTTGCAGTTCCGTTCTCCCAGAGGGAGAGGCAAAGTTAACCAAATAAAGCATAGCATTATTAATTCAGAACAAAAGCATCAGAGAAAACATCATGAAAACGACAAATAGTTTGTGTGCCTGTCTTACCAGGTGGTCACCCATCTTCCACACAGTGATGCTGATTGGACTAAAGTATTTCAGGCTTTCTCACAGGCCCTGTCTTTCTTGGTTACAGTCAGTTTGTGGCTCGAGTGAGAGTGGCCATCTCCTCCAGGCAGGGCAGATATCTGATACAGTTTCAACTCCATTGTTTGTTAAGGTTTCTGACGCAGGTCACATCAATCTGTATGCTGTTTCCCCAGGAGGTGAAACTTCAAAAAGATTTGTCACAGGTATTGTATCAATATTGAAGATTGAAATAATATCCTCCATTGCCTTTGCAAGGAGCACATTTTAGCTCGCCCATGGAGCCAAGAATCAATCACTAGCAAAACCATAAAGGACATATACATAATATTAATATAATAGTCTTTGAATAGTCCATGTTTTCAAAGCGTCTTTTATTCAAAAGTATTTAAAAATTGTAAGGTCCAAATTTTCAGCAGACCTGTGATTGATAAGGGCTTGTCTATACACTACATCTCTAAGAATCAAGTAGCCCTTAGACCCATCTGTAGGGGCTTTCCTTGAGAGTAGTTGAAGATGGCTGGTGTTACAGAGTGAATCACTGTGCTCTCCCATTGAGTCTTTAATTTTTTCTTTACTTCCTTTTATCTAAAATTAAAATAGTCAAAATTGAGAGTACATGTTTACTCTTTGTCTGTGGAAAAATCTAATAACAATTAAGACATCAAACTATCCCTGATCAAAGTTCCTAGCAATATAACAGACAAAAAAAATCTTGGTTACCTTTAAAATTAAAATGTATATGTACTAAGACATCTCACAGCAAAATAAACTTACACAGTTAAAAGTATGGAATAAGCAGCTATGGGAAGTTAGATCAATATTAAAAAACACTGTTCATAAATAAATGTAATGTGTAAATACTTGAAACTATTACATATATTGTTGTTTTTTTTTCAAATTTTATTTTAAATACAGTCCATCAAAGTAAAGTTTAGGATATTCCAAGGACACCCAGATGACAAGATCTCCATTAGTTCTACCCTTTGTCTCAACCTTGCCCTGTAAAGCTCAAGCAATTGGACGCCCCCAACTTGAAAACTTCTATCTGAAGTTTTACCTACTACTGTCACTTCAACTGAAAGAAAATAAAGAAAAAAATCTTTTTTTTTTTTCAGTTTAGGCCTGACCAAAGCTAACTGAAATTTATGCCAGCTGGTTTCACTGTTTTATAATGGTTAGTTACCCTTCCTTTCTCGTATGTGGTGTATTGGACATTGTTAAAAATTGTAAGCCATCACTTTAAGTGTGACGATTTTCTGGTCCTGCTTGCAGGCTATGGGGTTCTGAGGGAAGCCATGTGATTTTGGTCATCTGAGTTGGTCAGCAGGTGGACAGCCTAGTAATATTGGGTGAGTTATGCCTAGGGAGCCACCTGATTTGTCTCTGTTTTGGGGTTCTTGTGTGTTATCACTGTGAATTCTAAGAACTAATATAATGTTACATTGCAACCTTCCAGCAAGAGTATTTGGTGTTTTAATCTAACTTTTCTGTTTGTGTGCTGTGACCCTAACATCATACGCTGCTATTGTGGGCTAAGTTAACATGCACACTGTTCCCCCAACCCTTCAAAGGAGTGTTTAGCAGTAACAGCAGCACAAGCAGACTTCTTCAGGACCAGGAAGATGTCTCCTCTCCACTGGACTCCACTGAACAAGAGTAAGAGCCTGATAAGGACAAGGGTGAAGTTTGTTTCTTATTCCCAGTTCTGTATTTGTGGTACCAACTTCTTATTTGTGGTTCCTAGTTCCTTACTCAAAGGCCCAAAATACTTAAAAATACATCAACGCAAGATTATTTTTTTAAAAAAAATTAATCAAATTGATATGACTGTGATAAAAAAATAAATTGAAAATTATTTAAGTATTTATTAATTAAATAATCAGAGCTGGGTTTTTACTGGCTCTACATGGCAAAACCATCTGACTGTTCTGAAAGAGCAGAAATATATCACTCCTTGACCTAAAGCTCCATTTCTGCACATTTTGCTGCCAAATGGTACCACCCCCACCACACCTCCATTTTGAATATGGAGTTTGAATAAGGAGGCAGGATTGACTGGCTGTATGCGATAAAATAAATCTTAGTTCACCCTAAGTGATGTGTTGTCAAGGACCTGGGTCTTGAACCATGGTTTACTGGGCTTTTCCAAATCAGTAAGCTTCAATCTGTCTACAAGCAACCTGAGCTCAACCCCCTGATACAGGACCCAAGTCCTGGGAAAGGATTGTTAGAGCACTGGGGGGTCCTAAGTGTTTCACAGTTCCTATTTAAACCCAGTACAGGAACAGAAAGTTCTCTGTGCAGCTGGTCTTCCAGAGTGCATCATCTCTGATTAGTGTTTCAGTTCATGGCTCAGTCTTGATGCAAAGCCCTGCACCTGCAGGGGGTCCATGCATGTCTTTCCTCCTCTTACCATCCCCAGTCCAATGGCTAAACACAAAGGGCCAACCAAATTCTCAAGCAGTATCTGTGATGCTACATCAATCACTACAAGGATGACTGGTCTTCACTTCACTTGTTCCTTATGCCTACAACAAAGGAGCTACATTTCAAAACACCTTTTTTTTACCACTTATGACCAAAAGTATAACTGATTCAAAAAACAATAAGATAAGTTAATGGAGGATAGGTCCGTTGATGGCTATTAGCCAAAATGCTCAATGATGCTAACCCAAGCTCTTCGTGTTCTTAGGCCTCTGAATGCCAGCTGCTGGGACTAGATGACAAAGGACAGTACGCTTGATGATTGCCCTGATTTTTTTCCATTTCCTTTGAAGTATCTGGCATTGACCACTGTTGGAAGACAAAATACTGGGCTAGATGGATCATTAGTCTGACCCAGTATGGCCGTTCTTATGGGTACCACCCACAATTACCAGGGTTTTCTCCCAATCCGGTCATCTTGCAGCTAGGTTCACCCTGCTTAGGACTATTTCCTCTGCAATACTTGCTCCCTTGACCTGCTGCTGATCTCCTAGTAACCTGACGCTGCCTACCTCCCAAACTATGCTCTGACCACTAGGGAAGACCACCCACATGTCCCAACAACTGTTCTGATGTAGCTGCGGCACAGAACTCCCTGTCTTGGAACTTTTTCTTTCAAAAAAATGGGGTCCAAGTCACCAGCCCATTTCCCTCTTCTTTTCCCCTTTCTGCTGAAACAGACACAATTTAGCAGGGCAAGAGGTGTAGCAAACATGGGCATTTTGGAGGGTGATGCTGAAAGTAGCGGGATTTGGCAAGTGTTGTATTTGTTTCATATATTATTTGTTCTCTGTTAGTGTCACGTGGCTGGGCTGTGGACCCCTGAACTGGCCAGATGAGACAAGTCTGTTTGTGACTCCGTAAGAGCTTTGTCTTTGGGAACCTGGGGGCTTTGAATAGAACCAATGTTTGTAGTCTTTGAGTAGTTAGTCCCTGCCTGTTTGCGAGGGAAGGAGCTGAACAGTGAGGCTTAGTATATAATTCAATGGTCAGGTGAACAGGAGTGACAAACTGGATGAGTTTGGTGGGAGTTTGCAGAGGCAGTCTGATTCCTGTCTTAGGTATTATGTCTCTACATCAGATAGCAAATACAGATGATGAAGGAACACCTGCTATGACCTGTCTTGAATGTACTGTGTTTTCTTTCTTACTGAAAGACAGAATAGATTTCTGTTGTATGGAATGCAAGCTGGTGGCCATACTGGAGGAGATGAAACATGGTCTTAAAGCATAAATTGCAACATTGTGCAGAGTATGAGACAACAAAGACTTCCTGGACAACCAAATTTGGAAATCATTGTCACAGACACCACAAGGGGAAAGATCATCCATAAGGGAACTGGAAAGAGTAGAAATCAAAGAAGTGGACTGATGATTTGTTCCCAGGAGGGGAAAGAGAGTCAGGAGTCACTTAACTTGACTAGAAGTTTCAAAACATATTCAGATACTCAATAAGTCAATTACAGAACAACCTGTCTCAGGAGGAATGGAACAGAAAGCTACAGGAGACATACTGATGGTACTCCTTCAGCAATGAAATAAGCACCAACCAAAAGAAGTTCCTCATAAGAATGGCCATAGTAGGGCAGGGCCGCCCAGGGGGTTGGCAAGTGGGGCAATTTGCTCCAAGCCCCAGGCCCCACAGGGGCCCCCACGAGAATGTCGGAGGCTTCCTCTGCCTTTCTCCATCGCCTGGCACCTCAGCAAGCCGCATCCAGGAGTAGCCCTGGACAAAGCTAAAGTGGCCTGGCTCAGACGGGGCCTGAGCTCCTCCCGCTCAGAGCCACGTGGTAAGGGGATGGGGCTCCAGGCCGAGCGGCGGGCGCTCAGGTAACGTGAAGCCACGCCACTGCAGTGCTGACCAGGGCTGCTCCTGGACGTGGCACGCTGAGGATCTGGGAGCTGGGGGAGGCAGGGTAAGCGGCATGGTAAGGGGTCCCGGGCCGGGGGAGTTGGATAAGGTGCAGGGAGTCCCGGGGACAGTCAGGGCACAGGGAGAGGGCAGAGGTTCTGGGGGGTTGCTCAGGGGATGGGGAATGGGGGTTGGATCATGGGTGTTCCGGTGGTCTGTCAGGACTCGGTGAGGGGGTGGATAGGGGTCGGGGCAGTCAGGGGACACGGAGCAGTGGGGGTGGGATCCAGGGTTGGGGGTGTCTGGAGGGGTGGTCAGAGGATAAGGAGCAGGATGGGTTGGGGATTCTGAGGAGAGCAATTGGGGGGCAGGAAGTGGGTGGGGGATGGATAGAGAGCAGGGTCAGGCTGTTTGAGGAGGCACAGCTTCCCTACCCTAAAGCTCATTCAGCAGTTTGAGGCTTGCAGACAGCTATTGAACACAAAGAGCCAAGCTGTTATCTTTTCCATTAGGGCTACCATCCCTTTCACTTCTCAAATGCCAAATTATAGTCTACATTTAATTTCAATGCCATAGCGATTCGTGTCAGGGAAGGGTAGCTTCTTTTAAAATTAGCCACTCAGATTAACAGTGATAGAGCCAAGAGAGTCATGGGGAGGGATCACATGTGAAGAGCAATATCCTACACCACCTACCTCCTTCCCAACCTACCAAGGAACCCTCCACGCATTCCCTGAGTTCCAGAGTTAATTCAGTGGTCTCCAACTTTGTACTTGGTGACCCTTTCACATAGCAACCTATCAGTGTGACCCCCACTTATAAATTAAAAACACTTTTATATATCAGCAAAGAGTCCTGTGCACCTTATAGACTAACAGACGTATTGGAGCATGAGCTTTCGTGGGTGAATACCCACTTCATCGGATGCATGTAGTGGAAATTTCCAGGGGTAGGTATACATATGCAAGTAAGAAGCAGACTGGAGATAAAGAGGTTGGTTCAGTCAGGGAGGATGAAGCCTTCTTCTAGCAGTTGAGGTGTGAAAACCAAGGGAGGAGAAACTGCTTTTGTAGTTGTCTAGCCATTCACAGTCTTTGTTTAATCCTGAGGTGATGGTGTCAAATTTGCAGATGAAATGAAGCTGTCTTTGAAGTCTGGTCCTGAAGTTTTTTTGCTGCAGGATGGCTACCTTTAAATCTGCTATTGTGTGTCCAGGAAGATTGAAGTGTACTCCTACAGGTTTTTGTATATTGCCATTCCTAATATCTGATTTGTGTCATTTATCCTTTTCCGTAGGGACTGTCCATTTTGGCCGACGTACATAGCAGAGGGGCATTGATGGCATATGATGACGTATATTACATTGGTGGACGTGCAGGTGAATGAACCGGTGATGGTGTGGCTGATCTGGTAAGGTCCTGTGATAGTGTTGCTGGTGTAGATATGTGGGCAGAGTTGGCATCGAGTTTTGTTGCATGGATTGGTTCCTGAGTTAGAGTTACTATGGTGTAGTGTGTAGTTACTCGTGAGAATATGCTTCAGGTTAGCAAGTTGTCTGTGGGCAAGGATTGGCCTGCCACCCAAGGCCTGTGAAAGTGAGGGATCATTGTCCAGGATGGGTTGTAGATCCCTGAGTTCCACTGGCCATCACATACAGTTCCTAGCTAAAACCCCTTCAGCGCATCATAAGGGATTGAACTAACCTCGTTATCTCCAGCCTGCTTCTTACTTGCATGTATATACCTGCCCCTGGAAATTTCCACTACATGCATCTGACAAAGTGGGTATTCACCCACAAAAGCTCATGTTCCAATATGTCTGTTAATCTATAAGGTGCCACAGGACTCTTTGCTGCTTTTACAGATCCAGACTAACACGGCTACCCCTCTGATACTTTTTTATATATTTAACTCTATTATAAATGCTGGAGGCAAAACAGGGTTTGAGGTGGAGGCTGACAGCTCGCAAGCCCCAGTAATAACCTCGTGACACCCTGAATTGTCCCTACCCCCAGTTTGAGAACCTCAGATTAATTTAATTTTAGCACCCTGTGTCCATTCACATGCATGTGCTATTTTGAGCATTTCAGTTTTCACAACATAGGCTCATCCCAGATTCTGGACCAAGCTCAAATGCTCAGTTTGCGGAGTATGTACGTAAGCTATACTAAAGACAAACTCACAGTAACTCTCTCCAGTTTGCGAGGGATCCCGTGGCGCCAGTCTCTAGGAAACACATAAATACATGCAGGTTAAGTCCATTAATGGCTATTAGCAAGCAGGGCCAGTGCAACCATTTAGGCAAACTAGTTGGCCACCTAGGGCACCTAGTGGTTGAGGGCACCTAAAAGCCCACTCAGGTGAGGAGGTGGAGTGGAGGTGAGCTGAGCCGGGGGGGGAGGGCCGGCCGCAGTACCGGGGGGGGTGCACAGGGGAGCCACTCCCCGCCCCAGATTCTGGGCGGTGTTAGCTGCCGCGGAGGGGGATGGGGGTAGCTTCCACGGGGGGGTGGTTCCCCAGGCTGGGTTAGCTGCCGTGGAGGGGGGTGGTGTTAGCTGCTGTGAAGGTGGGAGAGGTTAGCTTCCACAGGGAGGGCTCCCCGGGCCAGGTTAGCTGCCGTGGAGTGGGGGCTTTCAAGGGGAGGTAGCTGCTGCGAGAAGGGGGCTCCCCAGGTGTGGGGGTGGGTTAGCTGCCAAGGCAGGTGGGGTTAACTGCTGGGGGGGAGGGGCTCCTCATGAGGGAGGGGTGGGTGGGTGTGGTTAGTTGCCACAGGGGGACAGTGGGCGGGGTTAGTGGGGGGTGGCGCAAGATGGAAGTTTCGCCTAGAGCGCAAAACTTCCTTGCACCAGCCCTGTTAGCCAAGATGGGTAAGGAATGGTGTCCCTAGCTTCTGTTTGTCAGAGGGTGGAGATGGATGGCAGGAAAAAGATCACTTGATCATTACCTGTTAGGTTCACTCCCTCTGGGACACTTGGCATTGGCCACTGTCAGTAGATAGGACACTGGGCTGGATGGACCTTTGGTCTGACCTGGTATGGTTGTTCTTATATTCTAACCTAAATGAACCTAAAGTATGGAGACAGATATGAGTCAAGGAAGGCAGCAGAGTATAATAAACCTGGAAAAATCTCTGACTGGATGGGCTCAGGCGTTTAGTCACAAGCTGAGGTGGTTCAAAAGTTTTGGATTTTTTTAAGCAGAATTTTTTTTTATTGTTTCTTTAAACAATCAAACACAGGCGAGCAGCAAATATTTAACCCACACTTCTGAAACCCCAAACAATATTCTGGTTTTGGCAGACTAATTTCAGCTTTTCAATTAAAAAAACCACAACAAATTTTGAAGGAAAACAGACACTGTCCGTGATTTTTTTCTGCTTTTTAAAAACCCTTAGTTTTCAATCCAAAAAAAGTGTTGATGGAAAATATTTGTCCAGCCCTTTTAATGAGCGTTAGTGCCTTTTAGCATTAGCTGATGCTGAGAACCAGTGATGCCTTGTAAAGGTGACTTGAAAAGAAGTTTTCACAAAACTGGGTTTGTGCCGAGATGCAGAAGGTTTCTAAATGTTTATTTTCCCCAGGGCTACCTGGGGGGGGGGGGTGCAAGTGGGGCAATTTGCCCTGGGCCCCGCAGGGGCCCCCACATCAATATAGCATTCTATAGTATTGCAATTTTTTTTATGGAAGGCGCCTCTGAAATTGCTTTGCCCCAGACCCCCTGAATCCTCTGGGTGGCAATGTAGTAGGGTCAGATCAATGGTCGATCTAGCCCAGTATCCTATCTTCCAACAGTGGCTGGTGACACATGCTTCAGAGAAAATGAACTGAACAAGTAATTTATCAAGTGATCCATCCTGTCATCTGGGTCTTGTAGTCAGAGATTTAGGGATGCCCAAAGCATGGGGTTGCATCTCTGACCATTTTAGCTAATATCCATTGATGGACCTATCCTCTGTGAACTTATCTAAGGTGTTTTTTTTTTTTTTTTTTAAAAAGTTACACTTTTGGCCTTCGCAACAACCCCTGGCAATGAGTTCCACAGTTTGATTGTGTGATATACGAATAAGCCCTACCAGCCCAATGATCAAGAGGAGGCAGAAGGCAAAAATTACTGGAGGTGAACTGTTGGTTGCACAGATTGTGTGATGCTGAAGATTTTGCTTCTGTTGAGCATTGGACCACATTTCAGTGGGAGAGAGGGCTGCATAAACAAGATGGCTTGTCTTCTCACAAGTAGAAAGTTAACCTTCTTGCGTGGAAATTAGCTGGAGTGGCTAGGAGGGCATTCAACTACCAACTAATGAGACAATGCAGTATAAAACTCAGGCTGTCACAACAAATTGAACTGATGTGGCAAAAAATGTAAATAGCAGAATTTTTTCAATGACAATGCTGCAATTCAGGGTAACACATAAGAAGAATTAGAAGTTCTCACTGACGAAAGAGAAATGGTTATAACTGGAATTACTGAAAACTGGTGGAACAATTCATATGACTGGTTATTGTTAGAGAGCTTATTTCTTCACTCTCACCCTTCCCTGGTCCTTCTTGCATGAACAGAGAGCAACAATACCTGAAGTCTGAAGGTGCAAACAATTTGATATTTATTGGAGTGAACTTCCAGCAAGCATAAATTCAAGTTCCTTTTCCTTATTTTCGAATCTCAACTTACTTCCTGTTTGCCCCTAATTTATATAGTAATATTCTTATTTACTTTACAAACAATAATAGTTTAGTTATATATTATAGACTTATAGAAAGAGACCTTGTTAAAATGTATTACTGGCACGCGAAACCTTAAATTAGAGTGAATAAATGAAGACTCGGCACACCACTTCTGAAAGGTTGCCGACCCCTGAGCTAACCAATTATATCTCACCACCTTAATTAGTTTACACCGAGCAAAATTAATTATACAGTGACAGAAACAATCACAGAACCAGAGACCATGCAAATAAACATACAAAACAATACAGAAGTGAGGATTTCACAACTACATCTATACATACATAAGGGTTCTCCAGCTGTGTCTATTGATAAGTGAGTTTTTACCAGACAGAAAACTATCAAACCAAATTTCTAGGCTCTTCCCTTTCTCTGGAGGGGATAGATCAAATCACCTTCCTAACAGCCCCAGATTGCTTTATTTTAATATGAATAGTTCGGAATGTGAGGACGTGACCATACATTTAAGGCCATTATACAAAGAGTGATTTTTGATTCTTTCTTTTATACCTCTATAACTAGCTAAATTCTTAGAGTATAGGCCTTTGAAGACAGGCCTGAATATCTATATCCTAACACTCCACCCCTTTTTTTCCTCTGTTTTGTTTTGGGGGAGGAATCCTCCTGCCCAGGTATACCTGGAAAAACATAGGACATATGGCAACACATTTCCTGATAGGGCCAGGCATCAAGGTAGAAGGTGTCAATATTCCATCTGTCCCACTGCCCCTTGTGTAGCACTGTGCCCTGCCCCTTCTCTCATACGGGCATACCACACCTATTCCAATTAGTGTTCCAGACTTCCCATTATAGTGGGCCTGAGAAGGTTGGCTCGGGGTTGTCTAATGCACTGAGGGGGAGGGCTTACTACATTACTTATAGGTTATAATTAGTGGCTGTTCACTAGGGGGTTGTGCCCCCCTTAATTTTTTCCATATATAACGTAACACTAATACAGTTAACAATACACCAGCTGCTATGATAATCCACAACAACACTGAGAGTCCTGACCATTGCAGTATGGTCCACCATTCTGGCTACCACCAAAAACACTGCTTCTCCTCCTTTGATAGGGTTAAAATTTTGTTAGCACCATCCTGTAGTGTGTATTGTAAGTTGTCCAACTGTTGGCGCTTGCAGCAAGTTGCCCTTGTAATTTTTGTGTACTCTTGTCCATATTGTGTGTCTATTGAATATCCACAGTGAAATTTGATGTTGTCCAAACCAGTTCAACTCCTTGATATGGCATGGGGTAGTAGGTGCTGGTTTGGTTGTTTACAGCGATTAAGTCCATTGATCCATTGATGCACCATAGTCCAAGTGGCAGTGTATAGAAGTTCATAATTTGATCATATACTGGAAGGATTTTGCCTCCTAGTGTTATATTGCAGGATTGCATACATTCCCAACAGAATATGCCGTACCCCATATACATTACCCCTAAACGCCCCCTCTTCGCAATAGGCCATAGATCCTGCTTTTCCATAGTCATAGGAGAGGAGCACATCGGTATTCCTCCTCTGGATATACAACTGCTTAATGTGATGACAGTCCAATTTACCCCATTCCAACCCCCTGTACCTGTTTCCTAATAGCCCCCAACATGCTCCCCCTTCCCTAGTTACTCCCATAGGGCTCAAGGGGACCACCTTATTTGCATTTTTTTTCCATGGTATCATCGTAACAATTACACAAGAACTCTCCCCACAGGTGAAGGGATGTTATTTTCCAGGTAGATGCGTATGTTTTTGCAATTGTGGGTAAATATGGGCTAGCCTCACGATTCAATACTGAAGGCCACTGTTCCGACAAAGCATCTTTCAAAATATCCATTAACATTATCAACTGAGCATTTTGAATATCCACACATGCTTCTCCCCATGTTAATCTTCTGAAGCCATCCCCAGCCCATGTCACCAGGTCGCCTGCCCAATGCGTTAACTGCAAGTTTACCTGTACTGCTGTCCTCCACACTGTGGCAATTGCCGATAGTTGCTGTACCATTAATTCATTTATTTGTTGTTGAAATTTTATATTTTGGCTTACTATTTGTTTGGTTACCCACCTGTCCCCCAGATTCCATGTACCCAGCATAGTGTTCCCCGCTGCCCACAGTCCCCTTTTCCGATGACAATTCCAGGTGTGTCCCCTCACCCACCGATTAAATTGTTGTTTCAACCCTTTTATGGACATACTACAATTAGGATGAATTTGGTCCACCCACCATTCCTTGGGGCATACCACCCATGTAATAAAGTGAAAGGACACATTAAAAAGTGTTGGTTGCACCTGCTCCCACAATGGCTCCCATACATTTGCTTTTCAGGGAATATTTTCGGCTTCAGGCTGTGGCCACTTTAAATTTGGATTTTTCCAACTTGGCATCCATATCACCTGTAGGGTTACATTCTGTAAAACGGTTAACTTATCATACATCCAGTGTCCCAAAAGGAGATTTTACGCCCAATGTAATATATACAAAACAATCACACCTTTGGGGATTATCTTCCCTGGAAGTACCATTGTGGTTACATATGGTAACATCACACCCTAAATGTGGGGGCCTATTTTTTCCAAACACAGGGTTCATTTGCTCCAAGGCCAGAGGGTTATTTTCTTTGGATCCTCTGTAACAAACCACATAGCGGGTAACTGTGTTTCCCACTATCATTAATCATGACAGCACTCAGGGAGTACCATGCAATATTTCCTGATAAATTTGATATTCTCCACTGGGTTGGGATTTCCCCATATAATCCATAAACCGTGTATCGACACTGCCAAAGTCCTGTTGGAGTATTAGTGGCACATCTTTCTATGGAGAGAGTCTCATAGTCTTCATTGGCTTTATTACCACAGGTTGCATGTGTAACCATCCATGTGTTTCCTCCTTTTGACACTTCATGTCACGGGATCTGAATAGAATTTGTAAATGTGACAGTTGTGGTTAGCACTAGTAATTGTTCCATCCAGGACCAGGGAATTTTCATCCTTGTCGAATTAACCTGTAACACACACACAAAATTTACATGTCCCCTTTTCCAATTCCCTGTTTATACCTTTTTATTTGCGAGAAGTGAACCCACTCCCATCATCCATTCTCTGTACCCAGGGCAGACTGGGCCCTAGTTGGTCAAGGACAAGATAGGGACCCTTCCATTTAGGAGCTGGGAATGGATGGTGTTGACCTGGAATTTTGTACATCACTGGGTCTCCCACCATGGGTAGATCATGCTCCCCAGGCAGGTTATATCATGCTTTGACTTTTGCTGCTCCTTGCTCGTCTCGGCAGGCCACTGCCTGCGGTACCTGTTTTACACGGTCAATTAGAGTTAAAATCCATTCCTGTGTTAAGCCGTGTGTAGTGACTTCCCCAGGTACTGGGGTAAGTAGATTTTCCCACTGTTCCATGGGCCTTCCCAAGAGAGCTTCATATGGAGAAAATCCTGTGCTCTTTGATTCTTGGGCCCTTATTCTCATTAAGACAAAGGGCAGTAACTGTGACCAGTTTTTTCCTCCATTTTCACTACCTTTCTTAGCTCACTTTTAATGGTACGATTCATGCGTTCCACCTGCCCCGCAGCCTGTGGGTGATAAGCAATATGGAACAATTGTGTGATTCCAGTAAGGGCTGATAGCTCCCCTAACAGATCTGACTGGAAAGCAGCTCCTTGGTCTGAGTCAATCACCTTTGGGACCCCCCCAGTGATTGAATACCTCATTTTCCAGTATTCCAGCAGTTACCCGGACAGTTTGATACTTTGTGGGGAAAGGTTCTCCCCTGCCCCCATATGGTTAAGCTGATGGCTTCTCCAGTGTCTACCAAAAAATCCCTCATCGGACTCCCTTCGATCGCCCCCCTGGAACGTGGGGAGACCAGATGCATCCTGTCCTAAACTGAGAACATGGACAGGATGCCTCCCAGGGCACCCCTAAATTGCAGCACCCACCTTTGTCCCTCCCACTGGTTCAGAGGGGCTGCAGGGGTCCTGGCACCGAAGACATTCTTGGCTCCAAGCAAAATTGTGTGTCTGGCATTTCAGGCAGTCTCAGTTCCCTGGCCTCCGGGGCCACGTCCCCCCTGATCTGGTAAGATCCTGGGTAGTCAGTCTAGCCTGCAGTCTCTGGATCTGTTGCTCTATAGCTTCCCACTCGTCCCTGACTACCCCCCCAAAGCCACGACCTCGCCCTCTACCTCCTCCCTTCGGGGCTGACCCACCCCTTTCCACCTTACACAGACCCTATTCAGTAATAACATGGACCAGCTCTTCCCCCTGATGCATCTGCCTCCACACATCTGCCTGTTCCAGAAACTGGGGTAGCTGATTGGGAGCAAGTTCAGGATGCTGCAACCTTAAATGTCCCACAAACTGAGGATCGCTCAGCTCCAATCATTTTTCCAGCAATTACACACCACCACCATGCTCCACACCCCCATCAGGTCCTGGTGACCCTGTCTGGGGTATCACCCATGGATCCACCCAGCACCGTGCCCAGGCCTGTATGTGATTAAGTGCATCTTGCCCTGTTTCCCCAGGGATTCGCAGTACGGGAGTATACCCCAAACAACTGTTTTGCCACCTGTCCAGGGGTTAGAAATGGGTGTGCCACTCCTGCCACATCAATTCCTAAGGTGCTTCATCCCAAAAGACTACTCCATATGATCACCTGGTCCTCACGAGTTAGACCCTCCATCTCCCTGCCCACCTCCACTAGTCACAGCACAAACTGATCCCAGTCCTCCCGGGGTACCTTTCCCAAATGGCCCAGTACTGCCTCCCGGTCCTTCAGGGACAAGGGGTGGATTTCTGCCTGTTCTACTACTTCTGGGGCATGCTCCCCCCACCCTGCAACTGGGGCCACTATTCCTGCCTCCTGTAGTTCTTCCTGGGTAGCCTCTCTCGCAGGGGCTTACAACGTCCACTGGCAGTGGTGGATACAGAGTTTTTTCAAGATAGGATGGTGGAGATGTCTCCTTCAGCTCCATTAGTGGGGCAGATGGTCTGGGGTCCCCAAGTCCATTGCTCCCATGTTTACATTGATACAGTTCCTCCTCTAAGTCTCCTACTCTCCCCAGCAGTTCATCTCTCTCTCTCCGGATTGCCTCACAAGACTCTTCTGTCCGTGCAGCATCCCATGCCTTCAAATCTGCCACCTCTACTGCTAACACGGATTTTTCTGTTAAAATCCGCCACTGATCCAGAATCCCCTCCAAATCCTTAATGTGTTGGAGGAGATCAGCTTCCCTTTTTACCTAGTATGCCATCCCAGCACACAAACCTTGTAATACCATTCCCTTTTTCCTACATTCTTTTCCCTTGGGGTCTCCCAAAACCTCCCCCATCTCCTTCTCAATCTCATCCCAGGTGGATCCCTGCACCTGGTATGGGCCCTGATTCTTCCTTATCCATTTGTTCAAAAAATCCATTACTCCAGCTTTTCAGAACCCACAACTACCATCACAAGAGTTCGCCATACCCGCTCCAAGCAGCTATGCGGACTGTTGGGGAAGGGGACTTACAGGCTACCACTCACCTATCCAATGCAATGTATCTGAGTCATGGCACCAAGATGTTAGAGAGCTTATTCCTTCACTCTCACCTTCGCTGGTCCCTCTCGCATGAACAGACAGCAACAATACCTGAAGTCTGAAGGTGCAAACAATTCGATGTTTATTGGGGTGAACTTCCAGCAAGCTTAAATTCAAGTTCCTTTTCCTTATTTTCGAATTCCAACTTATTTCCTGTTTGCCCCTAATTTATACAGTAATATTCTCAGCTATGCCTTAACCAATCATTCTACTAAAATTTACCTAACCAATCCTAACGTATTGTAACATGATTAGCTAACCAATTATATCTCACCACCTTAATTAGTTTACACCCAGCAAAATTAATCATACAGCAAACAGAAACAATCACAGAACCAAACAGAGAGAGGGTCGGCTCCAGGCCCCAGCACGTCAAGCGCGTGCTTGGGGCAGCATGCCGGGGTGGGGTGCTCTGCCGGTTGCGGGAGGGCAGCAGGCGGCTCCGGTGGACCTCCCGCAGGCATGCCTGCGGAGGGTCCGCTGATCCCTCAGCTCCAGTGGAGCATCCGCAGATACGCCTGTGGGATGTCCACGGGACCAGCGGACCCTCCACAGCCACGTCTGCAGGAGATCCACCGGATCCATGGGACCGGCGAGCGGCAGGGCGCCCCCCGCAGCGTGCCGCCGTGCTTGGGGCGGCGAAATGGCTAGAGCCAGCCCTGGACAGAGACCATGCAAATAAACATACAAAACAATACAAAAGTAAGGATTTCACAACTACATCTATACATACATAAGGGTTTTACAACTATATTTATACAGACATAAGGATTCTCCAGCTGTGTCTACTGATAAGTGAGTTTTTTACCAAACAGAAAACTATCAAACTAAATTTCTAGGCTCTTCCCTTTCTCTGGAGGTGATAGATCAAAGCACCTTCCTAATAGCCCCAGATTGCCTTATTTTAATAATACTAGTTTGAAATGTGAGGATGTGATCATACATTTAAGGCCATTACACAGACAGTGATTTTTGATTCTCTCTTTTATACCTCTATAACTAGCTAAGTGATTAGAATACACCTAAATTCTTAAACTATAGGCCTTTGCAGACAGGCCTAAATATCTATATCCTAACAGTTATAACTTGTTTAAAAAGAATAGATAAAACAGGAATGTGGAAAAGTGTCTTTAATATGTCTACATTAAAGACACCATTACCTGTTTCACAATTATTGATAACTCACAATCACAGGATTTTGAATGTATATGGATCAATGTATTAACTAAAAAAGCCCAAGACAGAGTTTAGTGGGGGTCTATTACAGGCCACTAAATCAAACCAGAGAACAGGTTAAGATTCTCTGTAAGCACCTGTCTGTAATGTGTTGACAGAAATGTTGTTGTTATGTAGGAGTTCAGTGTGGGAGACATATAATGGAAGTCTCATGTAGCCAGTAATAATACTTTGGTTATTAAAAATTGTAGATAATTTTCTAACAGAGCAGGTATTTCACTCAACATGAGAACTCTATTTTGGTCCTCATTATGACATTGGACAAGATGACAGTGGTTGCCTAGGGACCAGTGATCACAACCTGATTACATTGAATGTGGGCAAACCGAGAACAGTCCCAACTAGTAATATATATTGTGATGCTTCAAGAGAGCTATTCTCTCAAAGATTAAGAAAAATATTTGGGGGAATTTGTGGACTGAATAATGTGAATGAAAACAGCTATTTCAGAAGAATTTATTAAATGGACAAAAAGCCATGATTCCACAATCAAGAAAGAGGCCAACTTTGGGTAAAATTGGTCCAATGTAGAAGTTGTTGAGTGTTTTAATAATGATTTGAGATTGTCAAAGAACAGGCTCACATGAATTATTTAATCCAAGATTATCAATTAGAGATTAGTACAGCACTACACAGAAACAATAGCTATGTTACCACCCTTAGTGTAAGATAAAGAGTTGGCCTCTGTCTTCTCTGTAACCAGTCAATGCCAACACTTTGTACTCCCAATCTGCTTCCCAAAACGTCTGCCTTTTTATAGGGTATGAGACAAAGAAACCCCTTTTTAGAGGGAAAAATATATTCCCGTGATTCATTTCTTTAGGTAAAACAAAAATATCAAAACAGGACCCTAATTACTTATGGAATTTCTTTTATGGTATCTTTAGATTACATGATCAATAAGCTAAAGGGCATTCCAACCCAACCATTATTCATTTCATCTCTTAGAGAACCCATCTGTACTAACGAGTATCCTTTATTGACCTCTCCGTCCATTACAGAAAACATACCTTAGCAGGTATTCCTTACTCATCACTCAGTTTTATTTATTCTTCTGCAGGCACTTTTAGTAGTTTGAGTGGTCTTTTCCCTAGACATCTACATTCCCACAGACTTGGAGGCACCAGCCATAATGAAATACAGTTCAATATTTGATCACTGGAAGTTCCTGAATACAGGCCACTCACAGATTAAAAACCAATACTCTGGGCCTTAGAGTTAAAAAACACTCTTTACTAATATCAGAAAGATTTGGGGAGAATATTTCATATGTAAATATATGTAATACACAAGAAAAAGAAAATTAAAAGGGTTAACATTAACCAGTAGTAACAAAATGGAGGCAGCAATTAAAAAATCCTCCAATATATGATATATGGGGAAAAGGTGAAATAAACAGCAATCGCTACAAATTAGAAGTTATGAAGTATAGAAAACTGATAAGGGATGCTAAAGACATCAGGGAAAAATCCATGACTTGTAAGGCTAAGAACAAAAAGGAGTTTTATACAGACTATTAAGAACTAAAAAAATCCCAGGAAAAGTGTAGGAGTATAGGCACATTACTAGATGGAGATGGTCAGATTGTTCATCATGATGCAGAAAGTGTTAAATAAATATCTGCTCTGTACTTGGGGGAAAAAAAGCAGGATGATGTATCCATATCACATGACACTGACAAATTTATTTCCAGTCCTTCAGCAGGCCCTAATAACTTGCACCCAAGAGTCATAAAAGAGTTGGCTAGAGAAATCTATGGCCTATCTATATTACTTTTTTAATAATTTCTTGAATATCAGGGAAATTCCAGAGGACTGGAAGAATACTAGTGTTGTGCTAATATTCCAAAACTGGAAGCAATGTGATCTGGATAACTGTAGGCTGGTTAACCTGACATCAATCCCAGGCAAAACAGTGGGAAAGCTGATACAAGATTCAATTACTAATCAATTAAAACACAGGAATATAATTAATTCCAGTCAACATGGTGGTATGGAAAATGACAAAATCTTCAAGTCATGACCCCTTCACCCTAAATCCAACAGCTGTTTTCTTTTGTCTTCCCAGGTGCAGAGGATGTGATGGGCATGGAGGGAGAGAAGGTGCCTTGGGATATTTGTCCCTCATTTTTATAGTTTCAGTCCCCCTATTGAAAACATTTCCAGTTGAGACCCAGGACACAAGGAATCTCTGTGACAAGATATTCCATGCTTGTTTTTTTCACCTGTTTGAGCTTCATTTGTTTTCTCTCTCTGCTTGATGACTCTGTTTACTGATTAAATGAAAATTAAAGCAAGCACACAGTCATTCCTTTGTTTAAGACAGACCCGACTTCTGCCTGGGCAGGGCTGTGGGGTTTGAAACATATGTTAATAACATCATAGAGAAGAATCTTATAACTTTACATTCAGTGTTGCCACACATTTTACCAGGACAATACTGACCAGCAAATTATGAGTTTTCAAATGATACCTTACAAGGCATACGTTGTCCAAAGGTTATTACAACAGTGTGTAGGATGTGAATACAGGGGTATATTCCATCACACCTATCCTAGTGGGAAATGAGCCTTCATCACCTCTTGGCTGTACTACAGCCATGTGATACATCTGGTTATGAAGCCTTCAATATTTATGAACTCCAACTAGTATAGAACACTGCAGGTCATCTCCTCAGCAACACAGGTTTCCATTAAAACATCACAATTGTCCTCCAGACTTGGTTCCCAAGGTCTCAGTCCTTATCTTAAATGGCCTGGGCTCAGGATATCAAAAAGATTCCTAAGCTCTGGACCAAAACCAATAGTCAATAATTCCACTCTTCATGCACAATGCAGCTCTCTCAAGTACTTTCTCAGGGGCCAATCCCACACTGTGGAATGAACTCCTCCTGGAACTAAGGACCATTACAAACCTCACCAACTTCTGCTCCAAGTGTAAAGTTCATTTCTTTGACCTTGCCTTCTCTAACGAACACACAGCAAACCCTGCAAAAACAAGACAATCCACTGCACACACTTCTCTCTCTGGGGAGAAGATGAGAGAACAAACATCATATGACAGATATACAGTCACATTATGTCATAGTCAGCCAAATCTAATAGTCATCGGAGCCAGAGTCCACAGACACAAGACAGAAGTTAAATGCCAGGAGGTGAGAAGCAGGAGACAAACCAGAGATTAGAACCACAAATCTGGAACCTGATCAGGCTGGGTCAGGATACCAGAGCATCAGGATGGGAGCCAAACTGGAAGTCAGGGAAGCTATTGATCCAGCAAGCAGATCAAATTCAATGATGAATCCTGGTCACATGCCATCTGAGGTATGTTGCACATTCACTAAGAAGTGGTATGTGTTAAGCTAGGCGTTGTAAGTTTGCATATAATTAATAAACATGATTATTTGCGAGCCAACTGTTTCCAAGCAGCATCTTCATTTTACTTTTTGTTGTATGAGCAGAAGACACAACACTAATCATAACAATTTTTTGTATATCTGTAATACAATTAAACAAATGTTGATAAATGTAGCCATTTTACCTTCTCTTAAGTCTAACAAATGAAAGTTCCTATGGACTTTTTCATTTGTAATTGCCATAATTTCTGTGAAAACATTACAGCTGGATTTATAACAAAATGGCTGAATACTGGCATGTGACTCAAGCGAAGACTCAGGTAGCCATGACAGGGCTGTCAACTGCATGACTATCATTAGATATGTGCTACATTTAGCAACCCTGTAATAATGCTTGCACTTGTTCTGTGAACTGAGATAGTTTCTTTTCTGCTGTTAGTATTTAAAATGAATCAAAGTTCAAAAAGGGAAATATTGCTTGTTTGCGAGTTCTGGTTGTTGTTGATTTACTTCATCTGGTTCACAGAACTGCTGAATCAGGTGTCACCCAAAAGATCCAGTAAGGTCAGACAAGCCCCTGGCGCAAGTTAGAGCAGCCTAAGCTCTACTGTAGCTCACACCTGTTTGTAATGTCTCCTGGGGTTAGCATCGATCATACACAGTGCAGTGCATTTGACACATTCCAAGTTAGGAGATTGGTTATGTGGAGAAGGTCTAATGGTGAAAGTCACATAATTCTAGTTTATCCCCAGATGCTCAATAGATTCAGCAGAAAATGAATGAAAATGACTTCTAAGTGAGAGGAGCTGCTTTTTGTGTTTCCCGTGTGAGCAATTCGGAAGAAACCAGCAGGGTCAGCATTTTCAGAATGGGCCACTGATTTTGGGTGCCTACTCTCGGCACTTTGGGCCTGATTTTTCCAAAGTTCCGACCACCAGAATGACTCTAGTTCAATTCAATACCTCTAAAAATAAGGTCTAAGTTATTGGCTTTCCAGAACCGAGGAAACCAAAATAAGATGTTTACTTCAAATAATATTTTTAATTAAAAAGCATAGAAGACTCTACATTGAAAGGAATTGTTTTACTTTGGGTCAAACAAAACATTCTATTCAACCCAAAACTTTTTTTAATTTAATTTTATTTTTTTTTAAGAATGAAAAATCCATAATTGGCACAGCTCTAGTTAGGAGATCTGTATTGCTAAATATATAACAAGTTGCTTGTTTACACTTTTGGTTTGGTATTAAAAGTGTTCAAGAGAACAAATAACTAAGCTTAGCTAATTTATTGTCTAAGAGCAAAGCAGTACAAAACAGCAAAGAAAGAGTTAATATGTTACCAATCTTTCCAGGAAGCAGGTTATCGCACTGTGTTCAGTTTATCTTACACAGGAGGTGTGCTCCCATAATACTTCCCACAAACTGGGTATACCTCTATTCACATACCAGAACTGTTTACAAGAGAGTTTTCAATATGCCACCTAAGATCCAACTCACCAGTTTGTACCAGTTCCTTAACTTGCTCTTCTGTATCTTTACTTATCTGTTATTTTGGACATCACATTACAGGTACCAATAGGCGTGAAGGCACCTCCCAAGACTGTAACAGGGCAGAATATTCATATGGTTTGACATTCACACATTTTTTATTTGCCTGTGCCAAATGCTGGTACTGTCACAAGGTACTGTGGGGTGTGTGCGTGTGTGTGTGCATGTGTGTGAAAATAGACATTTTCACAAGAATTTTTTTGTATCAACATTTGGAGGGGTGGGATCATTTAAAAAAATGTTAGCTTTCAACAACTTCTAAAAGCTAAACTATTTTGTGTTTTTGT
This sequence comes from Chelonoidis abingdonii, assembly GCF_003597395.2. Taxonomy (NCBI): domain Eukaryota; kingdom Metazoa; phylum Chordata; order Testudines; family Testudinidae; genus Chelonoidis; species Chelonoidis abingdonii. Next base: position 132,456,039 of record NC_133770.1, read on the forward strand.
TTACTTTTTTTCATGAAAACATGAAAAAAATCCACTAAATTTCCACAAAAATCTTTGTTTTCTTTTAAATTTTACAGGAAATAAAATATTTTCCTGACCTGCTCCAATCTTTTCTTTTCCTCCTATTTACTAAAAGCAGGACAAGACAAATGGAGAATCATCACTGAGCAGGTATGTTTCTAGTGGGATGACACAGGGATCTGTTCTTGGCCCTATACTATTCAAACATTCTTATCAGTGACCTAGAAGAAAATATAAAATCATCACTGATAAAGTTTGCAAATGACACAAATATTGGGTAATGGTAAATAATGAAGAGGACAGGTCACTGATACAGATCTGTATTGGTTAGTAAGCTGAGTACAAGCAAGCAATAAGGGTTTTAATATGGATAAATGTATATATCTAGGAACAAAGACTGTAGGCCATACTTACAGAATGGAAGATTCTCTCCTGGGAAGCAATGATGCTGAAAAAAATTTGGGGTCATGGTGGATAATCAGCTTAACATGTGCTTTTAGTGCAATGCTGTGGCCAAAAGGGCTAATACAATAAAAGCATAAATATTGGAATCTCAAGTAAGAATAGGAAGGTTATTTTACCTTTATATTTGGCATTGCTGGAATACTGTATTCAGTTCTGGTGTCCACAGTTCAAGAGGGATGTTGATAAATTGGAGAGGGCTCAGAGAAGAGCCACGAGAATGATTAAGGGATTGGAAAACATGCTTTATAGTGATAGACTGAGCTCATTGAAATCAATTTAGCATAACAAAGAGAAAGTTAAGTGGTGACTTGATCATAGTCTGTAAATACCTACATGGGGAACAAGTATTTGATAATGGGCTCCTCAATCTAGAAGGCAAATATATAACATGATGCAATGGCTGGAATTTGAAGCTAAACAAATTAAATTCAGACTGGAAATAAAATGTACACTTTTAACAGTAAGGGTAATTGAACACTGGAACAAGTTACCAAGAGTTGTGGTGGATTCTCCATCACTAGCAATTTTTAAAATCTAGTCTGGATGATTTTTTTTAAAATATCCTCTAGTTCATACAGGAATTGTTATGTACAAGGTAAGAGTAGATGATCCATCAAAGGGAAAAGAAGATTTCTATTTCAGTTTGAAATTCACAGTTGAGCAGGGAAGATTGTAGCCAGCATATTCACATGTGGCTGATTTTTATAAAATCAAACCTCTGGCTGTTTGTGTAATAACAATATATCTGTGGTTTTGGCTCCTAAGATGTAGATAGAATATGTATTATTCCAAAAATGTTCTTCTAAGTGAAAGTTTTGTCCCAGAATTTGAAATCTTGGAATTTAGTCATTATCTCAATTAAATAATAATAAAGCATAAATCAGTGTCCTAAACAATTTCAAAGGAAATAGAAAACGTCCTAATGCCAGTGCTTGCTTATGGAAGACATCTTATTTTCAGAGTGATTCCAGCTGCACTGCTGTATTCTGATTTTAAGTCAATCCTATACTCCACTCACTTTAGAAAGTATACTTTCATGTAACTCTCCACTTCTTGTGTAGACTTGGGGACTATTTTATCTCATTTTCCATTGCGCCCAGGTATGACAGGTCTATCTTAATGTTTCTTTGTTTTTATTTCTGGATAGGACATCTAAGTATCAGGTGTGAAATATAGTATTGTCATTCCCAAAAGTTCAAAAACCTTGAGTCAGACTACGATCATTATATCTGTAGTTTTGGTCTGTCTTTATTTTTTAACTCCCCCCATGTGTGTGTGAGACAATTAGTGTGATCAACGCTTCTAAATTTATAAAGTGGTTTTAGCACCTAATGCAGCAGCTCTGGCTGACTGGCTGATGGTGTCAAGCTTCTGGCTTCTCCATGGATCCCACCAATTCTGCTTTCCCAGCTCCCACCTCTGCTCGTCCTGCAGTTGATTCTTCATAATTCTTTGCTCCTTCCCAGATCTGGGATTACAGGGATAGATGGGGATGGGGAAGAAGCAGAGAGCACACTGATCTATTTTTCACAGGAGGAACCAGAGATTTTGAGTTCTTTCTGCCCCTCATCCCTCCTGTGAGAATGGGGTTAGCTGCATTATCTCTCCCTCATACCCACAAAATTCCTCGCACCTCCTGGCAACATAATAGGATAATAAGCAATCCAATAAAGGAAAGATAAAAATAAATTAAGGAAGAAAAATTAGCACATGATATCTTGTACTTTAAAGCAGCATATTCCTGCAATGCAACCATTAAAGTTACATTTACACATAGAGAATAATAACTCTTAATAACTGTGATAAGTGAAAGGTAAATTAAAGGCAGAAGAAATGTAGGAGTTGCTTTAGCAATAGGGTATATCCAGCTTTACTAGAGTTATGGTGAAAAAAAAGCCAGCATTCCATTGGTTTCTACAATGTACAAAATGCTTAAAATGTCAGCAATCAGCCTCTAGAATGGAATAGCTCAACCTAAGAGTCAGAAATAAATGACTGGCCATAAAATAAACCTATCATTTGTCTAACAAACATGAGTGCTTTGTTTGCATTTGGACTGAGCATGGAAAATACTGGCTAGAGAGAAGCTGATATTTCAGCAGACTGATGTTTTCTAAAACATCTTTGTTTAGCACACCACTTTTATTGCCAGTGAAGCATCTAGACTCTGACAGGAGGTAGTGTTTCTTAAGCAAATATACTCTGACACAATAAATCATGGACCAGTGACAGAGGACAGAAGAAATCATTGCAGCAGTATGAAGCTTCAGCATTTTCAGGGCATGTGTCTATCAGTGCCTCCCAGTCTCCAAAAAGAAAAGCATATTTTCTGGAATATTTTAATTTTACTTAAGGAAATATTTTCTCCTTTAAAAGTCTGTTTCCTTGTAACATTTAAACCATAATCATTCATAAAAGCTATTGAGGTGTGTGACAGGGTACTCCCAATCTACATCTTAGAAACCATTACTATAACAGAAAATATCACAGGCTAGAATTAGAAAAGAAAGTATTTTCCACTTTTAGCTTTGGTCTTACAGAAGAAATAGCTCTAAAGAAAAGTAAACTACCTTTGCATTAGACCCCATATGGGGTGTATTTAAAAAAGCATGTGAATATTGTGTAAGCTAGGGTCTGAAGGAGCTCTCTCTTGCCTTCTATTGATGAACTGGGTGAAAAGACTCAGGAGCAGACGGTATTTATATAGACACACCAACTTTACCTAGATGATCAGCAGACAGACCTGCTTTGCTCTTTTGGGTTAAAATTCATTCTAATCTTAGAGGCAGGGGTAATGAAATGTTTGTATCATTACTGTATGAGTAAAGGGAAGCATAACTGTACTGAATATGCCTTAATTGAGAGGGTCACCCTCAGTTAATATCATTCACAAAGCAGAGGGTAGTGATGCCAAATCCAAGTGAAAGGGGCAGGGGGAGGGGACTGGATTGGGTTGCGTTTCGTTTCGTTTCAAGAGTCATAGCTACCATTTGATGCTCCCCCATCAGTGTTTAGAAACAGCTGATCAGACTATTTTTTCTGCTCAATGATTGCTGATAAGCTGGTCTAGGGGGATGATCCAGTAGTGAGCTGGAGCCGGTTCCCACCGGTTCGCAGAAGCCAGTTGTTAAATTTAGAAGCCCTTTTAGAACCGGTTGTCCCATTTCTAAAAGGGCTTTTCAATTTAACAAAATCTCTGGCAGCTCCCTACCCTGCTCCTGGCCCCAGCTCACCTAGCTCCGCCTCCTCCCCTGATGCTCCCCTGGCTTCTCTGGCCCCCTGGCTGATTCACAGGAAGCAGGGCTTCCTGCAGGTAAGCTGAGGTGGGGGTGGGGTGGGAGGAGGACTCCAGGCGCCACCCGGCCCGGCTCCAGCTGCTACCTGACACCGGCCCAGCCCCATCTGCAGCCCCAACTCTGGCTGCATGGCACTGCCCGACCCCGGGCCCTGGCCCTGATTCTGGCTGCACAGCGTGGCTCTGGGCCAGGCTCCAGCCCCGTCTCCAATTCCGACTCCAACTGCGTGGCTACAGCCTGGGCCTGGGCCCGGCCCCGGCGGGGATAAGAGGCTGGGGCCGGAGGGGTTGTATAAGGCGGGGACAGGGAGCGGGGGTGAGGGGAGTTGGATGGGGCAGAGGTTCTTGGAGGGTGGTCAGGGGATGGGGAAGGGGGGTTGTGTAGGCATGGGAGTTCTGGGGTCTGTCGGGGTTGTAGTGGTGGATGGGGTCAGGGCTGTCAGGGGACAGGAAGAAGGACGACTTGGGCAGGGGGTGGAGTCCTGGGGGGCAGTTAGGGTTGGGGGTCTCAGGAAGGAGTGGTCAGGGGACAAGGAGCAGGGGGGGTAATGGGTTGCAGTTTCTGAGGGAGGCAGTCAGGAGCAGGACATGGGTGGGGGGTGTACTCACTGGGCAGTTCCCTACCGGGTCTTCAGTGGCAAGTCCTTCAGCCATGGACTGCCGAAGACCGTGGACTGCCAGAGCCGTGCTGCCGAAGACCCAGTAGGGAACCGGTTCCTAAGATTTTGGAAGCTCATCACTGGGCTGATCCTTAGATCTGGAATGGAGACTGTACTGCGGTGAAAGACAAAGTAGCAGATGCAGCAGCAGTGAAGGTCCCCACTACCTGGTGAAATCACTAAGAACTGGGCTGATTGGTAGAACCTCTGAACTGAACACTGCATTGCAGCCAGAGGCAGTGTTGAGTAGTGGCAGAGGGAACAGCCACAAGCTGCAGCCAAGGCAGAAGTGGCAGCAGTGAGCAAGAGGCATTGCTTGGTGACCACCACCACCCCTTCAGGGATGGGAGCTGAACCAGCGCAAATGGACCTTTGGATTCTGGGACTTTATTGACCTCTGACAACCATCCATGGGTGAGGTGCAGTGGTGGAAAAAGGAGAGTGGCATGTTGAAGGGACATTTGTCCATTGGATTTTCACACTACAGGGTGGCAAACTAAGGCAAAGGACTACTCTCCAAGACATTGTGGGACAGGTGTTTACTTATTGTTTGCACACTTTTAAATCATTGCTGTGATGTTCCCCAAATTAATGCTGAGGTCTGTCTCCATTTTAATAAAAGCTTTCTTTTGTTTTACACAGATTGTGCTTGCAAGTGGGAAAGCACTGTGTCTTAGAGGCACCCAGGGTGGTGTTTAGTTACCCCAGATATCTGGGTGGAGGCTAAAGCAGGTTCTGTTTTGTAATGTTAAAAGGAAGCCCTAGCTATTGAACTGAGCCATTCTTGCTGACAAAACCACCTGGTAGAAGGATTACAGTTGTAATTAACTAACACTGCAAACTTGGACAGTCCAAACCTTTGCCTCACTTTGGTACTGAGACAGAAGACCAGAAATGTTGACTGTACTTGTTTTTAGTGTTAGTCTTCTGATGTATGATGTTTTTCTTAAAGTCCAAGATCCTACAGTCATGTGATTACCTGAGAATCTCAGCTTTCATTAAAACAAACCTATGATTCTAGCTCTCATGGTTGCAGAGGAAATCTTGGAAATATCAGAAGGCAAATAAGAAGAATCCACCCTGTTTTAGTAATCTCATGATTTTTATGGCTCAAATTGTGGTGAATGGACAATACTTGGAAGAGGAGACCTGAACATGGCCCTCAGAGTTTATTGGTAGATTTTTTTTTTTCTGTTGTCACTGCATCCTTGTACAGAAGTCTCCAAAGCCTTTGGTGGGGAATATGGAAAAGGAAAAAGTCAAATGCAGCTAGAAGCCACTGACCTGGCTCCATCAAGTTTCTTAAAGGCACTTGGGAAAGAGGACCACATCCTTCTGGGGGTTTCTGGGAAACCTTGGCCAACATGCGAGGGCAGAGTGAGCAGCTAGAATCTGGTTTAGGATAAAGCTTACAGAGGAGCAGGAAAAGCAATTTTTTGCTCCTTTCCCTGCCTGTCCTGTTCCATAGTTTCTGCAGTAGGGCTGCCTTCCTCTCTGATCCCTTGCTACAGATACAAATGCCCAGAAATCTTCCCTAATGGTGTAGAAGTAAATTCCCCCACTGTCCCCTCTCTTGCACTGCCCATCCCACAACCTGTCATCGAGGACACACCAGGGATATGAGCGGGTGAGACAGAACTTAGACATCTCTAAATTACAAAGGAACCAATCTAGTCTCTTGCCTCTCCTGGGATTTGGTTTGTGCAAAGGTGACCTACAACAGGAGTCAGCAAACTACAGCCCACGGGCCAGATCCAGCCCATGAGCCATTTGAAACAGTCCTGTGAGCTCCAGCCAGGGCACCAGTCAGGGGTTGCATCACGAGGCTTGGCCCTGCTCCAGCACTCCAGCTGGGGCACTGGGTCGCTGGCCACACTACAGGCTTGGCCACGTTCCAGCAGGGCGCCGGGGGCCACACCACACGGCTCCTGGAAACAGCCACTTTGCCGTGCTCTGGTGCTCTAGCAGGAGAAGGGGCAGGACACTGCTTCTGGGAGCCACTTGAGGTAAGCACCACTCAGAGCCTGCATCCCTCAGCCTCTCCCCATGCCCCAACCCCCTGCCCCAGCCTTGATCCCCCTCCCACTCTGCAAACCCCTCAATCCCAGCACGGAGCACCCTCCTGCCCTCCAGACCCCTTGATCTCAGCCTAGAGCACCCTCCTACCCCCCCAAAATTCCTCATCCCCAGCCCCACCCCAGACCCCAACCCCAATTTTGTGAGCATTCGTGGCCTGCTTACAATTTCTAATACCCGATGTGGCCCTCAGGTCAAAAAGTTTGCCCACCCCTGACTTACAACTACAGAACAGAGTTCTGAGATAGTTGAGTAGTTGTTCCATTATAAAGTTTATCCATTTTCATGTTCTCTCCACTGGTACTAATACAGAGAGTGGACTAGATGATACATCAGAGGGAAGAGAAAAGAAGGAGACACCACCAATTGGAAGGCATGAGATGCACTGTCCTAGGGATGGGGGTTCCATGACCACCACTCCCAGGTGGTGATGGTCAGGGACTCTCTCATCAGGGGGACTAAGTCATCTATCTGCCGCCCCAACTGAGAAAATCAAGAGGTCTGCTGCTTGCCAGGAGCTAGGATTCATGATGTGATGAAGAGACTGCCGAGACTCATCAAGCCCTTGGATCGCTACCCCTTTCTGCTTCTCCATGTGAGCACCAATGATACAGCCAATAATGACCTTGAGCGGATCACTGCAGATTACAAGGCTCTGGGAAGAAGGATAAAGGAGTTTGAGGCGCAAGTGTTCTCGGCCATCCTCCCTGTGCAGGGAAAAGGCCTGGGTAGAGACCTTCGAATTGTGGAAGTCAACGAATGGCTACGCAGCTGGTGTCAGAGGGAAGGATTTGGATTCTTCGACCATGGGATGGTGTTCCAAGAAGGAGGAGTGCTCGGCAGCGACGGGCTTCACCTAATGAAGAGATGGACGAGCATCTTCGCAAGCAAGCTGGCTAACCTAGTGAGGAGGGCTTTAAACTAGGTTCACCGGGAGAAGGAGACCAAAGCCCTGAGGTAAATGGGGGAATGGGATACGAGCAGGAGAATGCAAGAGGGGAGGACTCCTGTCTCAGACTGAGAAAGCGGAACAATCAGTGAGTTCTCTTAAGTGCCTATACACAAATGCAAGAAGCCTGGGAAACAAGCAGGGAGAACTGGAAGTCCTGGCACAGTCAAGGAATTATGATATGATTGGAACAACAGAGACTTGGTGGGGTAACTCACATGACTGGAGTACTGTCATGGATGATATAAACTGTTCAGAAAGGACAGGCAGGGCAGAAAAAGTGGGGGAGTTGCATTGTATGTAAGAGAGCAGTATGACTGCTCAGAGCTCCGGTATGAAACTGCAGAAAAACCTGAGAGTCTCTGAATTAAATTTAGAATGTGAGCAATAAGGGTGATGTCATGGTGGGAGTCTGCTATAGACCACCAGACCAGGGAGATGAGGTTAATGAGGCTTTGTTCTGGCAACTAGCAGACGTTACTAGATCACAGGCCCTGGTTCTCATGGGAGACTTTAATCACCCTGATATCTGCTGGGAGAGCAATACAGCGGTGCACAGACAATCCAGGAAGTTTTTGGAAAGTATAGGGGACAATTTCCTGGTGCAAGTGCTGGAGGAACCAATTATAGGCAGAGCTCTTCTTGACCTCCTGCTCACAAAACGAGAAGAATTAGTAGGAGAAGCAAAAGTGGATGGGAGCCTGGGAGGCAGTGACCGTGAGATGGTCAAGTTCAGGATCCTGACACAAGGAAGAAAGGAGAGCAGTAGAATACAGACCCTGGACTTCAGAAAAGCAGAATTTGACTCTCTCAGGGAACTGAAGGGCAGGATCCCCTGGAAGAATAACATGAGGGGAAAAGGAGTCCAGGAAAGCTGGCTGCATTTTAAAGAATCCTTACTGAGGTTGCAGGAAAAAACCATCCCAATGCTTAGAAAGAATAGTAAATATGGCAGGCGACCACCTTGGCTTAACAGTGAAATCCTTGCTGATCTTAAATGCAAAAAAGAAGATTACAAGAAGTGGAAGATTGGACAAATGACCAGGGAGGAGTATAAAAATACTTGAGTTCAATCTGCAAACTTCTGAGAGTGCATTCCACCCTCTCGGGTCGATTAGAAGATATGAACAAAACCGCCAGACCATCTCTCTCTGTTTCAGGTATGTTAGCAACAAGAAGAAAGTCAAGGAAAGTGTGGGCCCTTACTGAATGAGGGAGGCAACCTAGTGACAGAGGATGTGAAAAAGCTAATGTACTCAATGCTTTTTTTTGCCTCTGTCTTCACAAACAAGGTCAGCTCCCAGACTGCTGCACTGGGCAGCACAGTATGGGGAGAAGGTGACCAGCCCTCTGTGGAGAAAGAAGTGGTTCAGGACTATTTAGAAAAACTGGACGAGCACAAGTCCATGGGGCCGGATGCGCTGCATCCGAGGGTGCTAAAGGAGTTGGCGGATGTGATTGCAGAGCCATTGGCCATTATCTTTGAAAACTCATGGCGATCGGGGGAGGTCCCGGATGACTGGAAAAAGGCTAATGTAGTGCCCATCTTTAAAAAAGGGAAGGAGGAGGATCCAGGGAACTACAGGCCAGTCAGCCTCACCTCAGTCCCTGGAAAAATCATGGAGCAGGTCCTCAAGGAATCAATTCTGAAGCACTTAGAGGAGAGGAAAGTGATCAGGAACAGTCAGCATGGATTCACCAAGGGCAAGTCATGCCTGACTAACCTAATTGCCTTCTATGAGAGATAACTGGGTCTGTGGATGAGGGGAAAGCAGTGGATGTGTTATTCCTTGACTTTAGCAAAGCTTTTGATACGGTCTCCCACAGTATTCTTGCCAGCAAGTTAAAGAAGTATGGGCTGGATGAATGGACTATAAGGTGGATATAGAAAGCTGGCTAGATCGTCGGGCTCAATGGGTAGTGATCAATGGCTCCATGTCTAGTTGGCAGCCAGTTTCAAGCGGAGTGCCACAGAGAGAGATGGTCTGGCGGTTTTGTTCATATCTTCTAATCGACCCGAGAGGGTGGAATGCACTCTCAGAAGTTTGCAGATTGAACTCAAGTAAACTGGGAGGAGTGGTAGATACGCTGGAGGGTAGGGATAGGATACAGAGGGACCTAGACAAATTAGAGGATTGGGCCAAAAGAAATCTGATGAGAGTCAACAAGGAGAAGTGCGGAGTCCTGCACTTAGGATGGAAGAATCCCATTCATTGTTACAGACTAGGGACCGAATGGTTAGGAAGCAGTTCTGCAGAAAAGGACGTGGGCGTTACAGTGCACGAGAAGCTGGATATGAGTCAACAGTGTGCCCTTGTTGCCAAGAAGGCTAATGGCATTTTGGGCTGTACAAGTAGGGGCATTGCCAGCAGATCGAGAGAAGTGATCATTCCTCTCTATTCGGCATTGGTGAGGCCTCATCTGGAGTACTGTGTCCAGTTTTGGGCCCCACATTACAAGAAGAATGTAGAAAAATTGGAAAAAGTCAAGCGGAGGGCAACAAAAATGATTAGAGGGCTAGAGCACATGACTTATGAGGAGAGGCTGCAGGAACTGGAATTGTTTAGTCTGCAGAAGAAAAGAATGAGAGGGGATTTGATAGCTGCTTTCAACTACCTGAAAGGGGGTTGCAAAGAGGATGGATCTAGACTGTTCTCAGCAGTAGCAGATGACAGAACAAGGAGTAATGGTCTCAAGTTGCAGTGGGGAAGGTTTAGGTTGGATATTAGGAAAACCTTTTTCACTATGAGGGTGGTGAAGCACTGGAATGGGTTACCTAAGGAGGTGGTGGAATCTCCCTCCTTAGAGATTTTTAAGGTCAGGCTTGACAAAGCCCTGGCTGCGATGATTTAGTGGGGGACTAGTCCTGGTTTGACCAAGGGGTTGGACTAGATGACCTCCTGAGGTCCCTTCCAACCCTGATATTCTATGATTCTATGTCCATTAGTTTCATTATAAAAAAATTGTGTGGGAAGCGTTCATTATTAAGTTTTGAGATACTCTTGTATGAATGATGCCATACCAATGCTAATCAGTCAGATGTGATTAGTTAAATGGATTCATATAGAGCCATAGAATTTTTCCCCTGTGAAAACATTTGCTCATTTTTTTTTAATTCAGACATATTGGGAAGAAAAGCAGAACCTGAGGGAGAAGCAAGCATTTCAAACTTTCCACATTGGACTCAGTTACACCTTGCTGTTTTCACTACTGCCATCAGAGAGTTATTTTGTGATGCTTTATAAGCGAGTCAAATTGCCTTAGAGATTCATTCAATATGGCAGTTCAGACTGAAATAAATAAAAGATGATTCCAAACAATTACTGTTGCTCAAGCACTGTTACAATCACAAAATTGCTTTCTACACCTTGTTCTAGGACAAGATTCAAGTCTTTTGTGACTGAGGTTAGCCCTTCACCAAAACAGAAAGAAAGCCATGCAGTGAATTGCTATCAAGATGCTCGTACAAGCATTACTTTTTTCATGTCTCTCAACTACCCAATATGCAGGGAGGCAGACAGAGACTACATGAAAGTGTCTGTTGCTTAGAAATGCCTATAGCATAGTCCTGGGAGCTGAAGTTTAAGGCCTTGGCTACACTCAGGGGTGGCTCCAGGCCCCAGCATGCCAAGCTCGTGTTTGGGGCGGCATGCCACGAGGGGGTGCTCTGCCAATCGTCGAGAGGGCGGCAGGCAGGGTGCCTTCGGCGGCATGCCTGCGGTGGGTCCGCTGGTTCCGCGGCTCTACCGAATCCACAGGACCAGAGGACCCTCTGCAGGTACGCCTGCGGGAGGTCTACCGGAGCCCCGGGACCGGTGAGCTGTAGAGCACCCCTTGCGGCATGACGCCGTGCTTGGGGCGGAGAAATGTCTAGAGCCGCCCCTGGCTACACTTGTGAGTTACAGTGAAATAAAGCCACTCACAGTGCTGTACTCACTCCCCGTCCTCACTGGCAAGGCACCTACAGCACTGTGTCTCTGCGGCTACAGCACTGCTGGTACTCCACCTCCTGAGAGGAATAAAGTTTATTGCGTCGCCACTGCTGCTCTGCGGTGCCAGTGTGGCTGCCCAATGCGCTCTGATTGGCCTCCAGAAGTATTCAGCAGTATCCCACAATGCCTGTTCTAGCCACTCTGGTCATCAGTTTGAACTCTACTGCCCTGGCCTCAGGTGACCAACCATCAGACCTGCCCTTTATATTCCCTGGGAATTTTAAAAATCCCCTTCCTGTTTGCTCAGCCAGGCATGGAGTGCTATCAGTGAATCTTTCCAGGCGACCATGTCTCCATGAACCAAGCGATCCCCGGTATGGAGCAATGGCAAGTTGCTAGACCTTATCAGTGTTTGGGGGAAGGAAGCTGTCCAGTCCCAGATGCACTTCAGCCATAGGAATTATGATACCTTCGGGCAGCAATCAAGGGACATGATGGAAAGGGGCCCAGGCCGGGATGCACTGCAGTGCAGGATTAAAGTGAAGGAGCTGCGGAGTCCCTACCGCAAAGCCTGCTAGGCAAACGGCCTCTCGGGTGCTCCCCCCGCGACCTGCTGATTCTACAAAGAGCTGGATGCTATACTTGGGGGTGACCCCACCTCCACTCCAAACACCACCATGGACACTTCAGAGTGGAAGGAGGAGGAAAGCAGGAGTGAGGGTGCTGGGGCAGGGGGAGACACCCCAGAATCCTGGAGGCATGCAACCAGGAGCTCTTCTCGAACCAGGAGGAAGGTAGCCAGTCGCAGCAGCTGGTACTTGGTGGAGGACTAACCGAAGAGCAGGTCCCCGGTAAGCAGCTTTTTTTTGGGAAGGAATTTTTTCGGTGCGGGCTCTTTGGGAGAGGAGGGTTAGGGCTGCATGCATGCCTAGATGCAGAATAGCGCATTGATGTGGTCTATCACATTGTGGTAATCAGCCTCATCCAGAACGTGGGCAATGCGCTTGAACAGGTCTCTTGGGAGAGTCACCATGGTCCTTGTCCCAGTCAGGCTAACGTGTCCACGCCACTGTGCCCTGAGAGGCAGGAGGACCATTGCTGCACATGGGCAAGCTGCATATAGGCCAGGGCGGAAGCCGCATTGCAGTAGAAGACCCACCCTTGTTTCCCAGGTCACCCTCAGCAGTGAGATATCTTCCAGGACAAACTCCTATGGAAAATGTTGGGACAGTGTTCAGTGTATGTTCCCCCTGTAGCTGTTGGCTCTTCCCAAGGTGCAGAAACCCAGAGGACAGTACAGCTCTGAAACAATCAGTTCCCCTTACTCACCATTTTGGGGCTTCCATGGGTTATGTGTGCTCTCTTTGGGATGGGAAAATTATGCTATTGTGTGGACTGTGTGTGTCCTCCTTAAGTGTAGGGGAATCATTACTCTGTCTGGTGTGAACAGTGCTACCTTTATTAAGTGTTTTCGCATTTTGGCTTTACAGATGCAACCTTGAGATCTCAGCCGTCTATGTTATCACCGGCTGAGAGACTGCAAAGACTCAGGAAGAGGCCGTGAAACAGCAAAGAAGACATGCAGCAAGAAGTGATGCAGCAATCTCTTAAAGAGAATCAAAAAGCGCAGGAGTGGAGGGAAAGCGAAAGCAGGATCCACCAGGAAAATGCAGCGCACTTGTCTCAAAGCACAGAGCACTGGCAACAAAGCACAGATCAGCTGATAAGTATCATGGAGTGCCATGCAGGCAGAGCACTACCGTGCCATGCAGGCAGAGCACTACCCCCGCAGCTCTTGTCCTAAAACTCTTTCCCTTGTGCCCCCATGTCACCTCCAAACCACTTTCCTCAACATCCAGGTTCTTACCACCACCAGCTGCCTCCAACACCTGTATCTTCACCACCCAGCCCTGAAAACTACGACCCTTACCCTCTGCACTCAACCCTCATCACCATGCAGTATAGCCATCCTGAAGTGCAACACTCATTGCACAGCACTCCAGACAGGACATACGCAAAACTGGGATTGTACCATTCCCCACCCCACCCCCTTGCCCTTTCCGATTCCCAAGCAGTTGTGTTTCTTTTCAATAAATGGATTTTTTGGCTTTGCAAACATTCTTTATTACTGCATAAAGTAAAAGATATCTTAGCCCAGGAAAGAAGCAGGCACTGCAAGTCAGCTTAGCAAACACGGATTCCTACTAACATTGGAACCACTGCACTTCACTCCTGTGCAGGGCACCAGACATTACTGCTGGTTTTCAGCCTCAAATTGCTCCCTTAAGGCATCCCTAATCCTTGCAGCCCCACGCTGGGCCCCTCTAATAACCCTGCTCTCTGGCTGTGCAAATTCAGCCTCCAAGTGTTGAACCTCGGAGGTCCATGCCTGAGTGAAGCTTTCACCCTTCCCTTCACAAATATTATGGAGGGTACAGCACGCGGATATAACCACGGGGATGCTGTGTTCAGACAAGTCTAGCTTCCCATATAGAGATTGCCAGTGGCCCTTTAAACAGCCAAAAGTACACTCCACAATCATTTGTCACCAGCTCAGCCTGTAGTTGAACCGTTCCTTGCTGCTGTCAAGGCTCTCTGTGTAAGGTTTCATGAGCCATGGCATTAACGGGTAAGCAGGATCACAATGGACATTTCAACTTCCCCTACTGTGATCTTCCACTCTGGGAAAAAAGTCCCAGCCTGCAGCTTCCTGAACAGGGAAGTGTTCCAAAAGATGCATGTGTCATGCACCTTTACAGGCCACCCTGCATTAATGTCAATGAAATGCCAACGGCAATCCACAAGTGCCTGGAGAACTATAGAGAAATATCTCTTCCGATTAACGTACTTGTATACTAGCTGGAGTGGTGCAGAATAGGAATATGCATCCCATATATTGCCCCTCCACATTTAGGGAACCTCATTTGTGCAAAGCCATCCACAATGTCCTGCACGTTAGCCAGAGTCATGGTTCTTCTGAGCAGGATGTGATTAATGGCCATGCAAACTTGCATCAACACTATTCCAGTGGTCGACTTTCCTACTCCAAACTGGTTCACGACCAGTTGGTAGCTGTCTGGAGTTGCCAGCTTCAATATTGCAATAGCCACCCACTTCTCCAGTGTCAGCGCCACTCTCAATCTCATATACTTGCACAGCAGGGTGGGGGCGAGGCCCATGAAATGGCTTTTCTCATCCGAAAGTTCTGCATGAGATGGCTTTTCTCATCCAAAAGTTCTGCAGCCACTGCTCGTCATCCCAGACTTGCATGACAATGTGATCCCACCACTCAGTGCTTGTTTTCCAAGCCCAAAAGCGGCGTTCCATGGTGCTGAGCATGGCTGTGAATGCCACAAGCAATTTTGTGTCGTACGCGTTAGAAGGTGGGAGACCTGCATTCAATTCCCTGCTCCAAATCAGGTGGAGTGGGCATTCAAATCTAGGTGTCTCAGGTAAATGCACTAACTACTGGGCTAGTGGGTACAATGGGACACACACACACACACAAACTTCTTCCTGTCTCCTATGGGACTCAATCCACTAGGTGTTCTCAGAGCCAGGGAACTCCCAATCTGAGACTCCTGTCAGAACTTAGGCAAGAGCGAGGGTGTTGAACAGGTCAGTGGAATTAGGACTGAGGTTGTTTTAGATGTTTTAACTGGTGGATGCCTACAGGAGTGGGTGACAGATGAGCAGGAATTTTAAAGATCTCTGAGGTGCCTAAATTTTGGACTAAGCACCTAAAGTGACAATTAAGGGTATAAGTCCCTTTTTGGATCTATCACAAAGTGACTTAGGAACATAAGTTATGTCAAATGTCAATGGGATTAGTGTTCCTAAGTAACCTATGAGCTTTTGAAATTCCCCCATTCTTCAAGTTATCATGTGACTAAGACCTTCTGCTAGACTCTGACAAGAAATTATCTTTGTGACAATGAATTCTGAGTGTGATACATTACTCGTAACTCCGGAAGATTAACAAATTATGGACCAGGTAAGAAGATATATAACTGTAGCACACTTAACTCAGCAGCACTGTTTACAACTCGAGTATAATTTTTTTTTTGGCTAAACCAATTTTATTATAATCAATTTAGTTAAGATGAATGGTTAGATTAAGAAGGAAGGTATTAACTGAATTCTGTAGGATCATGTGTATTTATATGCATAGAGGGAAATCTGTCTGTTGTCACCTTGTACTTTATTTTATGCTATGCAGCAAGTCATACAAACAAGCCAAGGAAGCTGTATGACTTGACCTTCATGTTTTACTTACTTATTGAATCCTAATCCCACTGAAGTCAATGGGAATCTTGCCATTGACTTCAACGGGACTGTGATTTGATTCCACTAAGATGTGTGCACATCATGACTTTTTTGTTTAGAAATATTATACAGTGTCCTCCAAATGCACTCCTAACCATTTCTCCCTATTTACCACTTACCACGTGGTTCCTCCTTGTAATGTGCAATCCCATACATTACACAAAGCTATCATATCTGCTGCAAACATGATAGATTAAGCCAATTTATAGAAATTAGCTATACCCATGAATGGAAAGAGTGTTTGATTTAGGAAACAGGGACAGCAACTGGGACATTAGAAAAAGAGTGAAAAAAAATTATCCAAGCCCTTCCAACTGCCGCATTTAAAAAAATGCATAAAAATCACAAGTTCCACTGGTTACAATTCAATTTAAAAAGTGATGATAGCATGCAGTAGATCTGGATTACATACATAGGAAACTAAGACTAAAATCCACGTGTTAACTTGTTTAATGTTTAACCAGAAATTCATCTGATGAAAAACACATCTGCTTTATTTCATATCACACAGTATACTAAAGACTTGTTTGTGCTCTCAAGCTCAAGTGGTTGGAAAAAAAAAATTATCCAAGCCCTCCCAACTTCCATGGTGGAATCTGCACAAAACTTCCATGCAAAAGAAAAATACTGAATGCCAGTTAGTGAAATGGACACTCAATTTCCTTTCCTTTCTATAATAATCTTTCTGGAAGCTTGAAGCAGTGAACTACTTTTCTACTGAACAGTGTTCCAGAAGTATACTTAAGAACATAAGAATGCCCCTACTGGGTCAGAACAAGGGTCCATCTAGCCAAGTATCCTGTCTTCTGACAGTGGTCAGTGCCAGGTTCCCCAAAGGGAATGAACAGAACAGGTAATCATCAACTGATCCATCCCCTGTCACTCATTTCCAGTTTCTGGCAAACAGAGGTTAAAGACACCATTCCTGTCCATTCTAATAGCCATCGATGGACCTATCCTCCATGAATTTATCTAGTTCTTTTTTTAACTCTCTTTATGGTCTTGACCTTCACAACATCCTCTGGCAAGGAGTTCCACAGGTTGACTGTGTGTTATGAGAAGAAATATTTCCTTTTGTTTGTTTTAAACCTGCTGCCTATTCATTTCATTTTGTGACTCCTAGTTCTCGTGTTATGAGAAGGAGTAATCAACACTTCCTTGTCTACTTTCTCTACACCAGTCATGATTTAATAGACCTCAAACATATCTCCCCATAGCCATCTCTTTTCCAAGCTGAAAAATCCCAGTCTTATTAATCTCTCTTCATATGGAAGCCCTTCCATATCCTTAATCATTTTTGTTGCCCTTTTCTGAACCTTTTACAATTCCAATATATCTTTTTTGAGGTGGGGCAACCACATCTGCACACAGTATTCAAGATGTGGATGTATCATGGATTTCTATAGAGGCAACAGGATATTTTCTGTCCTATAATCTATCCCTTTCTTAATTATTTCTAGCATTCTGTTTGCTTTTTTGACTGCCGCAGCATATTGAGTGGATGTTTTTAGAGAACTATCCACAATGACTCCATGATCTTTTCTAGAGTGGTAACCGCTAATTTAGACCCCATAATTTTATATGTATAGCTGCGATTATGCTTTCCAGTGTGCCTTATTTTGCATTTATCAACATTAAATTTCACCTTCCATTTTGTTGCCCAGTCACCCAGTTTTGACAGATCTTTTTGTAGATCTTCACAGTCTCCATAGATCTTAACTATCTTTAGTACTTTTGTATCTGTGACAGTGTACCCCATAAGGCTTTATGGGGGGTGCTTAGAAAGGTATATATTATGTAACTGGAATAGAGTTTTGCTACATATGCCATGTAACATATCTATGTAAAGTTTATGATCTACTGGTTATGTTCATCCTAGTTGTATGCAGGCACCATTTGTGTGTTCAGAGTTATGAACATTGGCTGTATAATTGCTTGGTCACTTCTTGGGAAAGGACTGTGCTCAGTCAGGAAGCATTTAACAAACAAAAGAGCTTGGAAGACTCCAATCCAGTAAGAAGTCTACCTGAGGACATTCAAGGGAGCATGTGGGTAATGGCTGCTCCCTGCAAGTCCTGAGTCATGCATGGGCAGATGACTTGCCCATGTGCTTCCAAATCTCCATTTTGTGACTGGATTCTACACAGGGGGAAGAGGGGTTCTCCACCCATGAGAGTATATTTAAATCCCTGGGAGACCCCTCCATGGGTTCTTCAGATGGCTAAAGAAGGAGCCTCGCCACCCCCCCAGGATACTGACAGGAAAACTGAAACAAAAGACAGTGTGCAAGGGGTGTGAGTGATTGCTGGACCCAGGCTAAAAGGAGATTAGCGTGTAAAAGGGAGCATTCTGGAAATGGTGAGGATCTTATCTGTATTCAGTTTGATTAGACATAGATTCGCGCATTTTATTTTATTTTGCTTGGTGACTTACTTTGTTCGTCTGTTTCACTTGGACCACTTAAATCCTAACTTCTGTATTAATAAATCACATTTTTTATTTATTAGTTAATCAAGTATGTAATTAATACTGGGGTAACAAAAGCTGTGGCAATCTCTCTATCAGTGTATAGAGGCGAACAATTTATGAGTTTACCCTGCAATAAGCCTTAATGCAGTGGTAAAATGGATTATTTGGGTTTAGACCACTGGATTGGGCACTCTGGTCTGAAGACAAGCACTTCTGTGACCTGTTTCAGGTAAACCTTCCAGCTTAGGGAAGGTAATTTCAACTTCTGGGTCCTTTGCTGAAGTAGACAAGAGTGTCTGGTCAGCAAGGACGGGTGCTGAAGTCCAAGCTGGTTACGGAAAACAGGGAATAGAAATCTTGTGGCACATTCGGTTGGAACTCCCAAGGGGGTTTCTGTGATCCAACCATCACAATATCATCTGCAAATTTTGCACCTCCATGTTTAATCCCTTTCCAGATCATTTATGGATATTTATATAGGACTTGGCCCCAGACGACCCTTGGAAGAACACAACTATTTACCTATCTCCATTCTGAAAATTGACCATTTATTACCTTACAGCTTTGTTTCTATCTTTTAACCAGTTACCATTAGAAAACCACCTTTCCCTCTTATCCTGTGGCAGCTTACTTGGCATAGAGCCTCTTGTGAAGACCTTGTCAAGGGCTTTCTGAATTAAGACACTATATCTCCACTGGATCCCCTAGGTCCACATGCTGTTGACCCCCTCAAAGAATTCTGTAGATATTGGGAGCATGATTTCCCTTAGTAAAACCATGATTGGACCTCAACAAATATGTTCATCTCTATTGTCCTGACAATTATTGTTCTTTATTATAGTTTCCACCAGTTTGCCCGGTACTGAAGTCAGGCTTCACAGGCCTGTAATTGCTGGATCACTTCTGGAGCCCTTTTGAAAACTGAGCGTCACTATTAACTCATCCTCAACCTCATCTGGTACAGAAGCTGAATTTGAAATGAATAGGTTACAGACTATGTTGTAGTTCTGCAAATTTTCACATTTGTAGTTCCTTCAGAAACTCTCTGGGTGATACATCTAGTCCTGGTAACTTATTGCTGTTAATTATCAATTTCTTCAAAACCTCCTCTAATGATACCCTCAGATCTGGACAGTTCCAGAGCTGTTCACCATAAAAGAATGGCCGCAGGTTTGGAATCTCCTCACATCCTCAGCAATGACATACCAGTGCAAGGAATTCATTTAGTTCTCTGCAATGGCCTTATAATCCTTGAGCACCTCGCTCATTACCAGTGACCCACGGTTGTTTAGGCAGTCTTCCTGCCTCTGATGTATTAAAAAAATTGTATTTACTTTTTGAGTCTTTGGCTAATTCTTCCTTAAATTCTTTTTTGGCCATTTTATCTTAACATTTGCAGTGTTTATGCTCCCCCTTTCTATTTTCCTCATGACTAGGATTTAACTTACACTTTTAAATGATGCCTTTACTCTCACTGAATTCTTTTACTTTGTTGTTTAGCCATGTGGCTCTTTTTTGGTTCTATTACTATGTTTTTTTTTTAATTGGGGTATACATTAAGTTGAGCCTTTAATGGTCTTTAAAAAGTTCCACGCAGCTTGCAGAGGTTTCACTTTGGTGCTATAACATTTAATTTCTGTTTAACTAAACCTCCACATTTTGGTTGTAGTTTGTGTAATATGCACTGGATTTTATTGTTGGGTACTAAGACTTGGCTGTCAGCATTTCACATTTCAAAAGAAACATATGGAGGGCTACTTAAATGGCTTTTCAAAAGAGACTATTGTAAGTGTCCATCAGTTATCTAAATTCTAATCCATTCTCTGAAGTCCGTCCAAATATTGCAGACTGTCCCGGTAAGCTGAGACGAGGAAGGAGAACTCAGCACGAACACTTTAGTGTAATGCTACCTATCAGGTAAGGCAAGTGTGGGCAAAAGTACTTACTGCTGTGTGCTCATCGACCTGGTGGCTATGGTGGTGTGTAGGTTTCATTATCTAGTACTGTCACCTAGATCTTATGGCCAAGTCACCTTTGGTCTCACCCCTTTCACTGACACAACCAGGCGTTTTCATTTAATATCCCAGTTTATAGACATCAAGATTGACAGTCCTGGGTCCAGGTCAGTAAGCCTCTGGTCCCATTGTGTCTGAGATCTTCCACTAGTTCCTTCCTAGTAAGGCTGTAGGGATCCCAGTTCCTCCTTCTACCAGGGGTTCCGCTCAGGGACCTTAGTGGCAGACAAGATCTGTTTTACTCAGACATCTTGCTTCTTCCTGGTTCACCCTTCTCCTCGTTGGTGGGCTCATAAATCTCAGCAGGAATCTACCACGAACTGCTCTCAATGACACCATAAGTGAATTTTCCTTTGCACTGACCCACCACACTTGGTAAGGCAACTCCCATCAATTTCATGTGTGTATATTTATACCTGCCTACTGTATTTGTTCACTCACATGCATCTGATGACGTGGGTTAAGCCCACTAAAGCTTATGCCCAAATAGTAAAAAGGGTAAAAAAAGCTACTAGAGCTTCCCCTGAGATAGTGCCTTGGGTGTGCTACAGACACGCCGGATCTGATTTGAATATGCGATAGAGACCTCTTTAATGTCTTAATGTCTGTTAATAGTACAACCACTAAGGGGAAATGTGGTGATTATGGGGATTTCAACTTCCCCGATATAGACTGAGTTTGAGGACGAGGGCTTTGCAAGAATATAGGGGATCGATTTTCTGGATTGAAGCGGATGGATTTCTTCATCAAGTATTGATGAGTACCTACGAGAGGGGATGCCATTTTAGATTGTTTTGGTGAATATGTAGGACCTCAGAAGAAATGGTGGTAGGGACACCTGGTTCGAGTGAATCATGAGCGAGTCAATTCAAATTAGATGAAGGGAATAAACAACGAGATCTGGATTAGGTGTTTTCGACTTCTTGAGGGCTAATTTTAAAGAGTTAAGGAATTAGATTAGGGGAAATGGATTGGCGTAGGAAACTTGTGGATTTAAATTGGAGGAGGCCTGGAATTACTTTAAGTCGCAGCTGCAGAAACTGTCGGAAAGCCATGACATTCCACAGACAAGGGTGAAAAAAACCATGGCAGGAGTTGTAGGCCAAGCGGATGGCAAGCAACTCAGAAGAGGGGATAAGGAAAAGCAGAAAGCTTTACAGGGAGTGGAAGTAAAGGCGGATTAGCAAGGGAAGGTACCTTAGTGAGGTCAGAACGTGTAGGGATAAAGTTGAGGAGCTAAAACCGCGTAGACTGACCTTGCAAAGGAACAAACCAATAGTAAAAGGTTCTACAGCCACATAAATAAGAAGAAACACAAAGAAAGAAGGAAGTGGGGCCGCTATACATGAGGATGGACGTGAGGTTAAGGATACCAGGCATTGCCCAATATCTAAATAAGTACTTGCTCAGTATTTAATAAGACTAGTGAGAGTTTAGGTGACGATGGGGCGATGACAAACCCGGATGTTGATATGGAAGTGGAAAGTACCGCATCTTAAGGTAGAGTGCCCAAACTTGAACAGCTTATATGGGACAAAATCGGGAGGGACCGGACAATCTTCACACCGAGGATATTAAAGGAACTGGCGCGGGAAAATGCGCGAGCCCGTTTGCGAGGAATTTTCAAGCAATCGGTAACTCGGGGTTGTGCTGTACGACTGGAGAATTTGCTTAAAGTAGTTCCTATTTTAAGCAAGGGAATAAAAGTGATCCGGGTAGTTATAGCCTGTAGCTTGACGTCTGTCGGTGTGTAAGGTCTTGCGAAAAATTTTAAGGGAGAAAGTAGTTAAGGACATTGAGGTCAATGGTAAATGGCCGACTTTGCAACATGGATTTACTAAAGGTAGATCGGCAAACCAACCTGATCTCCCTTCTTTGAGAAGGTGACGGATTCTTAGACAAAGGCAATGCGGTAGATCTATTCCTCGATTTCAGTAAGGCGTTTGACACGGTTCCGCATGGGGAACTGTTAGTTTAAATTGGAAAAGATGGGGAGAATGTGAAGTTGTAAGGTGGATAAGGAACTGGTTAAAGGGAGACTACAGCGGGTCGTACTGAAGGGTGAACTGTCAGGCTGGAAGGAGGTTACTAGCGGAGTCCTCAAGGTTCGTTTTGGACCGACCTTATTTAACCTATTATTATGACCTTGGCACAAAGAGCGGGAATGTGTTAATAAAGTTTGCGGATGACACGAAGATGGGGGGTATTGCTAACACGGAGAAGGACCGGATACTATTCAGGAAGATCTGGACCACCTTTTACACTGGAGTAATAGTAAAGGATGAAATATAATAGTGAAGTGGCAAGGTCATGCACTTAGGGATTAATAATAAGAATTTTAGATATACGTTGGGGACGCATCAGTTGGAAATTCGGAGGAGGAGAAGGACCTTGGGGTATTGGTGATAGCGAATGACTATGAGCCACCATGTGATATGACTGTTAAAAAAGCAAATGCGGTTTTAGATGCATCAGGCGAGGTATTCACGCAAGGAGAAGGAAGGTGTTAGTGCCGTTTATACGGCGCTGGTGAGACCCACCTGGAAATTGTGTGCAGTTCGGTGTCCATGTTTAAGAAGGATGAATTCAAACTGGAACAGGTTCAGAGACGGCTACTAGGATGATCCGAGGAAGGAAAATCGCCTTATGAAAAGGAGACTCAAAGAGCTTGCTTGTTTAGCCTGGCCAAAAGAAGGCTCGGGGGATATGCTTGCTCTATATAATATATCAGGGGGATTAACGTTAGGGAGGGAGAGGAATTATTTAAGTTTAGTACTAATGTAGGCACGAGGACGAATGGGTACAAACTGGATATTAGGAAGTTTAGACTTGAATTAGACGAAGGTTTCTAACCATTAGGGGAGTGAAGTTCTGGAACAGCTCGAGGAAGTAGTGGGGGAAAAAGACTTACTGGCTTTAAGACTACTTTGATAAGTATATGGAGGGGATGTTTATGATGGGAATGTTTAATTTGGGCAATTGATTTTGGATTATCGGCAGATAAGTCTGCTCAATGGTCTGTGAGGGATTGTGAGGATGGGAACTGAGTACTACTGAGAATTCTTCTTGGGTGCTGGCTGGTGAGTCTTGCCACATGCTCAAGTTTAGCTGATCACCATATTTGGGGTCGGAGGAATCCCTCGCGGATGGGCAGGCCTGGGAGTTTCGCCTTGCCTCGCAGGAGCGATGGGCATGCCGCTGGCTGGGATTCCCGCGACCTTGGGGTGCTCGGAGAATTCAAAATTTGAGGATTCAAGTAACTCAGTATGGGTCGAGTTGTTATAATAATGTGTATGGTATTGGGTTTTGTGGCCTGCCTTGTGCAGGAGGTCAGACTAGATGATCATATTGGTCCCTTCTGACCTATGAGTCTATGAGTCTATGAGAAACAACCAGAATTAAAGAACAGAATAGTGGCATACAAAAGCACAATAATGAGAAAATTGCTATATGTTGAATCATTTCCATCATAGCACTTTATAACAGAATCTCATGCAATCCCATTAGCAACCCATATAGATTTTTTTTTCTTTTCCAAAATTAGGAAGTATTGGTCGAGGAGGAGACAGAAAGAACCTCCATTTTCTTCTTCCATACTGTAGGCCAAATTTTCTTTTCAGTGAGATGGGTGTAACTCCATTGATGTGAGGGAGTGTCAAAGCCAAGAACAGATCCTGGCCTTAAGTGGAAAATGTAGTCACAAAAGTCAGGCACACTCATGGCTGTGCTCTACGGGCACATGGCATACAGTAAAATGAGCAACATATTACAAGCAACTGCCCACAACACACAGCACAAATAACCGTTGCTTCCTGCATCACTCCAGTCCGCTAGAGAGAAACCTCTACAGGAAACAAAATGCTTGACTTAAAAGGTGTGACTTGTGCTCTTAAAGTCAGTAAACTGAGCTGCTGGAGGACCACTAGAGGGAGCAAGCTCCACAACTAGGGGTCATTCAATGAAAACATCCTTCAGTTAGTCCTCAAGAGTGCACATCAAGGTTCTGTCAACAAGATCACTGATGCAATGTAACAAAACGACGTTAACACTGGGGAATGTCACCTTTCACAAACAGCATAGTATAACATAACAGAGGACTTACTACGACCTTTCATACACATACAGCATGTAGCATTTTGCATTATGATATCTGATCTCTTCCCTTTGATTTAATTTGCCCTTATCCTTAAGGATAAGATTGGGAGGTTTGGACGCTGATTTCTGTCTCTTCTGTGTAACCTGGATGTTAAAACTTCACAATCTCATTTCATTCCAAGTATCAGATGGGTAGCCGTGTTAGTCTGGATCTGTAAAAGCAACAAGGTGCCACAGGACTCTTTGCTACTATTTCATTCCAAATCTCTCAAATTTTAATGCTGTCTCACTGAGTGAAGATTAGGAGCATGGGCCGAGAATCTGTTATTTTTATCCCTTGCTTGTCCAGCAATAGTCTGCAACAATGTGCTCATATTTTCTCCCCAATTATAGGGGAAAACTATTCATTTGGTTTTGGGTTCTAATTGACAGTATTTGCAGTCCCATTAAACAAGTTATTGTAACCCCTATTCTTAACAAAACAGTAGCGGATCCTGCATTACTCGGTAGTTTTCTGCACCCCTCAGTACATTATTTCTTTTCCATTGATTTTATCCAACATAGTTATAATAACACAATTTGCTTCTTACTTCACTGGTAACTAAAGTTCTGCACAAGTAAAGACTTTTTGTTTAAAATTCTTGCAATTTCCCTTGACTTTTAACAAGGATGTGAGAAACCCATCAATATCCATTCTAGTGGTTCTGGCTAACCAAAACCAGCAGAGGTTTTCAGTAAACTCATACAAAACTTGAATGACACAACCCAGAGTTATATTAAACTCACCCTGCTTCGTGTTTGAAATACAAGCTAGATTCAACAATAGGTTCATCTAAATTTACAAACCTTTGAGAACCTGTGCTGAGATTCAGCCTAGTTTGGGATCAAACTCATCTGAACACTAAGCTCTGAGGAAACCCAAAGGGTACAAACCAACATAAACCAAAGACTGAAAAGAAGATTCTGTGAAACACTTTTGTAAACCCAAGCCACCATATTTTGCATGGCTGTGTCCATGGCCCCACAAATTCCATTGGTAATTTTAGGCTTGAGTTAATCCCCAAACTCCAAACAGAATTTGAGCAATCCCTGGCAAAATTAGGTGGTTTCATAACAAAACCAACATGCACATAGTCTGCTAACTTGCCATCTTTCCCCCTATCTTCAGCTGACAGACATCTGGAACCCTCTCAGGCTCTTTAGAAGGCTGCTGTCTAGCTCCTCACAGTTCTGGATTGGCTGGCCCCTCCACCTCACCTCAGGATCTTTGCAGAGTACTGAGTCGCATGCCTGCTCCTCTACCCAACAGTAGCACCAGCAACTTCTCCCTCCTATAAAATGCCAGTGCAGCAACAAGACATCACTGCAACTCATACACCCCAAAACGTCCCCCAAATGGGGATTCCTTATTATCACAGTGACTCTTTCTAGATGGAGATAGAAAACATAATTGGTTCAAATATGGGTATTTGGTATGAACTGCAACTAAAACTCTGGTAATTTGGTTGGGATTATTTTATCTCACAGGAATCGCATGATTACATTAGTTATGCAGCAAGATGTAAAAACTTGTTATTGGGTTACAGTGCTTTTTTACTGAAAAGGAAACATTACTGCATAACCTGTCACAATAAGTTCAATATCAAAATATTTCTCTGCACTCACAAAGTAATATCACATTAAGCTTATATCAATGTGATCAAACAAATGCTTTTCATAATGTAGACCACAGTATTTTGACTTGTTTCTAATATATCCCAAAGGTATCAAGTATCTCTTTAAGATTTCCTTTATGCAGTTATCAAAGTAAATAAATTAGAGGGCATAATAACACATTAGAGCCAGTCAAGAGCAAGCCTCATATATTTTCTGAGCAAAAGTTGATTTCTAAACAGGATAAGATCTGCAACAGTTCCGCATGCACAAGGCAAAATCCTGCAAGCCTATGTATGTCAGGGATGTATAAGTGGAGAGTCAGCAGTGTAATGCACAGTGGCACCTAGGAAAGGTATTCTTCCCTCTAATAATAGTATGATCTAATCATGTAATGCATGCAGCTTTGGTGTGGGTCAAATTTATCTGCAAAAGCGCTGCTGGTTTGGGATCCTAACTAAATACAACGGGGTGCAAATCTAAAGAAAGATGTCTAAATTAACACCTTCACTTGTAGGTAGCCTAATAAGGTCAAAATTTTTGTAACAAAGTTTGAAAGCCAGCATGAGATAAACATTAATACATTCTGTCATCCAGCTTCACTTACTCATTTTTATTGGACTAACTTCTTTGGGTGAGAGAGACAAGCTTTCAAGCCACATAGAGCTCTTCTTCAGGTCTGGGAAACTAACTAGAGTTAGGTTTCAGAGTTGTAGCCATGTTAGTCAGTATCAGCAAAAAGAACTAGGAGTACTTGTGGCACCTTAGAGACTAACAAATTTATTTGAGCATAAGCTTTTTTGTGGGCTAAAACCCACTTCATCGGATGCATGCAGTGGAAAATACAGTAGGAAGATATATATACACAGAGAACATGAAAAAATGGGTGTTGCCATACTAAAATTAATGAAAGTAAACGATTAACGGGATGGGCTGGTTTTAGTAGGAAGAAGAGAAAACTTTGTATGCGATAACACAGGAGGGCCCATTTCCCCACAGTTGACAAGAACGGTGTGAGTAACAGTAGGGGGAAAAGTTATCATGGGGAAAATAGGTTACACTTGTGTAATGAAACCATCCACTCCAGCTCTTTATTCAAGGCCTAAGATATTGTGTCTATTTGCAAATTAATTCCAATTCCTGCGTTTCTCATTGCTGAGTAACAGCGAAACTGCAGCCACAGGGAGCTGGAAAGGGCCCCATGCCTGGCAGACGCTCCAGGTCAACAATAACGACATGATTAGATTATCAAGTTCAATAGCTCATAGAGAATTAAAATAATCCCATTTTGGTGAGCAGACCGGGTTTATCAAGCCAACCGCCGCTCTTTGAGCATCACTTTGTTTTATCAAGAAATATTCAGGTTTTGGAACGAGTAAAATAGAAGGTATTTTAGATTTCCAGTAATGCCTTCACAAGGTCCATCACCCACGCTCTACAGAAATTAAGTCGTTCATGGGATAAACAGGAAGATCTCTTTCATGAACTGAGAACTGGTTAAAAGACAAGGGAACAAAGTAGGAATAGAATGGTAAAATTTTCCAATGGAGAGTGGTAACTATGTGTTCCCCAAGGTCAGTCTAGGACAATCCTATTTTAACTTCTTCATAATGATCTGGAGAAAAGGGTAAACAGTGAGGTGGCAAAAGTTTGCCAGATGAATCCTAAACTAACCTCAACAAATAGTTAAGAGCTAACAGCAAGACTGTGAAGTAACTTGCAGACAAGAGATCTCACAAAACAAGTGAGCGGCGGCACAATGAAATTTAAGTGTGGATAGTGTAAAGTAATGCACATTGGAAAAAAAATACCCCAACAGACAACAATAAGATGGGGGGCTAATTTACGTTACAACTAATCAGAAGAAGAGACTGGAGTCATTCCATGGATAGTTTCTGAAGACGTCCAGCAGGCGGCAGCAACGCAGTCAAAAAGTGAACAGATGTAGGAATCATTAAAAAGGGATAGAGAATAAGAGGGACGAATATCTTCATTGCCCCTATACATAAATCGCCATTGGTAACACACATCTTGAATACGGCATACAAGATGTTGGTCTTCTCATCTCAAAAAAAGATGATACGGGCATTGAAGAAAAAGGTTCAGAAAAGAAGAACTAAACTATTAGGTGGTTTGGAATGGGTCCCGTATAGGACGAGATAAAGAGACTGTAAGACTTTTTCAACTTGGAAAAGAAGAGACTAAGGGGGAGTATGCATGAGAGGTATATAAAATTATGAGTGATGTGAAGAAAGGAAGTAAGGAAAGTTGATTTTACATGAGATTCTTCTCCTGAGTGCTGGCTGATGAAGGTCTTGCCCACAACGCTCAAGTTTATGCTGATCGCCATATGTTGGGGGGTCGGGAAGGAATTTTCCTACGGGGCACAAGATTGGCCAGGGGCCCTGAGGTTTTCGCCTATCCTCTGCAGCATGGGGCATGGGTCACTTGCTGGTGGATTCTCTGCAGCTTGAGGTCTTCAAACCACCATTTGAAGACTTCAGTAACTCACACATAGGTTAGGAGTTTGTTATAGAAGGGGATGGGTAGGATTCTGTGGCCTACTTTGTGCAGGAGGTCAGACTAGATGATCATATTGGTCTCTTCTGACCTTAAAGTCTATGAGTCTATGAGTCTATTTACTTGTTCCTATAATATAAGAACCAGGGGCCACCAAATGAAATTAATGGGCAGCAGGTTTAAAACAAATAAAAGGGAGTTTCTCTTCACTCCTTGCCTGAGGAGGTTGTGAAGGCTAAGACTACAGGGTTTAAAAGAGAACTAGATAAATTCATGGAGGTTAAGTCCATTAATGGCTATTAGCCAGGATGGGTAAGGAATGGTGTCCCTAGCCTCTGTTTGTCAGAGGGTGGAGATGGAAGGCAGGAAAGAGATCACTTCTGCATTGTAGCCTTAGAGTCATAGACTTTAAGGTCAGAAAAGACCAATATGATTGTCTAGTCTGATGTCCTGCACAATGCAGGCCTCAGAATCTCAACCACCCACTCCCGCAACAACCCCTAACCTATGAGTCACTGAAGTCCTCAAATCATGGTTTAAAGACTTCAAGGTGCAGAGAATCCTCCAACAAGTGACCTGTGCCCCATGCTGCAGAGGAAGGCAAAAAAACAAACAAAAAGGGCCTCTGCCAATCTGCCCTGAGTATGTGGGCACTTGATCATTACCTCTTAGGTTCACTCCCTCTGGGACACCTGGCATTGGCCATTGTCGGCAGACAGGATACTGGGCTGGATGGACCTTTGGTCTGACCCAGTATGGCCAGTCTTATGTTCTTATGTTCAGTTAGGAATTGATGGAAATTCATGGCAAAAATCAATAAGATACTGCCTAAGAATGCAGTCTCCTTACAAGTCCCCTGCATTCCTGTACAGATCAGGACCAAATACATTCACTGCTACCATTGAGACTCGTTCTACAGGCAGCCATGGTCTAAATACACTGTCCACTACCATTTGTGCTGACAATGCAGGAAGACCAGAACACTTTAGTTATGCCAAGAATATGGTTCAGCATGACTTGAGTTACAAGCTGTGCGGTAGTTGTGGGAATAAGGAATGTAAGCTCCATAAGCCTAATACCTCAACTCATCTTTCTGCCAGAAAGCTTTTGTAAATAGATCTCTTGGAATAGGGTGATTGTGTTATAATTTTAAATATAACCCGAGGATCTGCCCAGCCCAAAACTACTGACCAAGATTTAGCAATGATCTGTCACAGCGGTGGTATAAATTACCTGGCAGATGAGAGCTGGGGGATGTTACATCATGATTAAAGGTTATTTAATGGTAGACAAGATAATACAACTGAATGTCAAAAACCCCCACATCATAATGGAGATTTTATTTAAACACAAACACACAATAACTAACTACTAAGTGTACTTAAATAAATCTAACTCTCTAAATATATATCTCCTTTGCATACAGATTATATATTATACATATTTAATCTATATGCAAAGTTTATTATCTTATTTCTCCTAGTTCAAGGTTCCCCTTTCCCCAGATTTCTCACTAGGTACTGTCTAATGCCCAAGTCAGTCTTTGAACTCAAGTTCCTCAAGATATGGACTCAGCTCCAGTGGTGCTTGCTTGTGGGGGTGCACAGACCAGACCAGACTAATGGGATCCAAAAGACCATTGGTTCTCCTGTCCCAGATTTCTAGGACCACGGGAATCAATTATAGGAAACACCCAGAGCTGATGCACAGGAACAAACAGTAATGGGTGTCCAAGAACTTGCCATCATACATGGACTGCCTTGCCCAGCCAGCTTTAAACTGAAGAACCTCTTCTGCACGTCTGTCTGTCCTGCTCAACTTTCATCTCTCCACTGACACTCAGTGTCTCTCAGTCCCGGTTTCCCACCATCCTTCTGGCCATCCTCTCTCCCTCCATCTTTCTCTCTCAAGCTCCCCACTGCCTGCCTCTGTCCCCCTCTTCCTGTCACATCCCAATGGCGCCCTCCCTCAGGGAGTCACCTGAAAAGATCCTGAGGCATCAACCTAATCAACTGAAGCACAAAAATCTGTCACATTCCCCTCCACTCTCATTCCCCCTCCCTCTGAGGGGAGGGGCTACCTCCTCTCCATAGAACAATGACAGTGCATTCAGCCAGAACACACCTTAAGTCATATATCCCCATACAGGCTTGAATTTCTTTACCATATGTATATTTGCATCTCATAAAAAGTTAACGCTAACCACTTGTTTAACTTTATCTCATTTCCCAGTATCCATTTTAAATCCCACATGGTGTTGGGAGGGAAGCCAGTGGGACCTAGAGAAATATCATGGCTTCCACCTTCCATAGAAACACACCACATCCTACAGCTTGTAATAATTTAACTGGGCATCATCCAGAAATCCCCCCACATTCTGACTATTAATAACAAAAAAGTGACCACAACATACCAAGCTCTGGCTCCAGACCTTGTTGTGCTGCTGCTGCTTCAGCTGTGGGCAACTTCCCAGGGCTGTTCCTAAACTGGGTCCTCCAAATATGGACCCAGGATGTTCTGTAGCTGCTCTGGCAGCACAGACTGATCCCAGACCAGTATCAGCAACAACGATTGCTTCAGTCGTTTGTTCCAGCCTGTCCCCAAGCAATGCTTCTGCTTCTGGGTTACAAGCTTTCCATTCCAGCTCATAAGATTGCATGCAGCACTGTAGATCAATTCCTCAAGGAAGAGGCAGACAGATGGACCGTTCCCTGAGGTGCGGCTGTCAGCTCTGGCTTGTCAGTAGGTAGTCTTGAGGCTCATGACTCCCTCCTGCCATAGCTTGTCAGTCCGGTGGCTCTCCAGTTCTGCAGGCTCTCCAAGATTCTTGAGTGGACATGCTTATTTCTTGTGCTCTTCTTGAATCCTGAGTCTTGATTTCCTAACACCACAAATTTACCAGAATCTGGCTGCATTACTCTGGCCAGCTAGCAGCACACCAGATGTAGGGTTTAGCTAACACACAATAGGGTTAACTGTAAAGTCTCTAAAGCCAGAGAGGCCTAGGACAGAGGTTTGGAAGCCAGGAAGACATCTGGAAAGGACTCCACCTGGAAGGGCTGCAGCAGCAGCTGTGATACAAGAACAGGTGGGGACTGAAGGAAGCCTGGGTGATCAACTTTGCCTGGTGTTGTGTTACAAACCACGTTAGTGCTGAATGCAGGGGTAGTGAAATATTGTTATCTTTTTTTGCATGAGTAAAGGGGAGCAGAACTATGCTTAACCAGTCCCAAAAGAGGGGATCACTGTCAGCTGAAAGGACCTTGTTAAGCCAGGGGCTTGAACGCCAGAGCCTTGGGAAAGTAAGAGGAGTGGGGATAGGTATTCCAGCCAAGATACCTCTGTAAGAGTCCCTGGTCTGGTTTAACCTGTTTCTCCCCACTATTCAAAGAGCTAAATAGGTTATTTTAGGAACCTTTTGTTATTTTAAATGCTTAAAGGAGCTTGCAATCACTTGTGGTGGGACAGTGTTTCTGCCCAGCCTAAGAGCTGAAAATCACTAGAGTTGTATAGAACCTCAGAGACTGACCTGCAGAGGTCACAGCAGAGAGGTAGCCGGCAGAAAGTGACTGGCAAGTGGAACAGCGGCCAGCAAGGCAGCAAGCAGAGCAGAATGAGCGGCTGGCAGGGTGGCAAGTGGAGAGGAACCGGGGCTGACAAGGGGGGCAAGCAGAGAGGAGCTGCGCCTGGCGGGGCAGCCAGCCAAAGCAAGAGTTAAGATGGCAGAGCAAGCAAGGTCCCTTCTTCCTTGGGTGGGAGATGAACTCTCACAGATGAACCTTGAATCCTGGATTCATGCTGACCAAGGATAGCCCCTGTGAGTGGAGTATGGTGAGGGAGCATAGGGGGGCTCAGTAAAGGAACTTTTGGTTGTACTCGAGAACATGAGGCAGAAGGCACTGCCCCACTCTCTCTGGGGTGGGTGTCCTGTTCACAGTTTTATGATCATGAATCCTGCTTGTGGCATTTTTCCTAATTAATGTTAGGTGACTCCCCTCCTTTCTTTTCTACACACTGACTCTGTGCTTGTGAGAGGGGAGGTGTTGCCTCTCAAAGGCACTCAGGGATGGTGTGTAATTTTCCCAGATTACTGGGGTGGGTGTCAAGCCAGTTCTGTGTTGTATTGTTGAAAAGGAAGCTGTAGATATTGAACCTGCCACTGGTAGCTGCTGGCTTCACCTTGCAGAAGGGTTATAAGAGATTGGGGTGATGAAGAATCTGAGATATGGAAAAGAAGGTGCAACCAAATATTGACAGGAGGTGCATATAAGCAGCGAGCTGAAAGCATGATGTCATCAGCAGGAGAGCAACCCCCAAACCCACAGAGAGGCTCAGTGGCAGGTCCTTCATGACCAGATCCATGAAAGAGCATGCAGGGAGGAAACGGGGGGTCAGAAAATATGACCAACATGTTTGTGTTTATACCCCATAGTGTATGCGGCTGTTGCTAGCTACACTACAGGTGCACATAAATGCTATATATGACCTGAATAGAGTATGTGAACCCATTTGGGGGTCCATTCCATCTTTCTCAAGAATTTGACCCCATAATACATTTTAACTGTGTATTATATCTCACATGTACATCCATTTATCCAAAATGAATAAATGCTTTTTTTATGTGTAAATAAGAACGGAGTACTCTTAAAATGATATATTGGGCCAACAAATCAAACCAATTGTCTTTATTGTTACTTATATCCATAATACAGATTGGGAGATTATTGATACTTGAATTTAGAACAAAGATCTGCAAAAATCTATGCAGCAGTGGATTTAAGTGTACAGTGAGCACCATTTTTTAAAAAAATAGATATTTATCACATTGCAGAATTTAACTTTACTACCATGTTTGACATTCCCTGTACTGAGCATGGGAAATAATATAATAGCTCAACTACTTTCATCACTGAGGGCTTCAAATGTACAGTTTTTAGCAGTGTCCTTTTAATATCTGCAAATGTAATATATGTCCAGCATGGTTAGGTTTAGTACAACTGCCTCACTAGGACACATATAGTAATATATTCAGGTGTAACCCAGATCAACCTAGACCTTCACTTGTCTTCACTTTCAGCCACCCAGCGCCCTGTCAGAAATCATCTAACTCTAGGCAACACTGAACAAGCGGCACCTTCTGTGAGTTAGGGAAAAGAAATCTCCTTGTCATTCTGCTCCTTAGTTACCAAACTGAACTAACTCTATCTCTCTCTCTGTATATTCCCAAAGAAAAAAATTAAAGCTGGAGTTCAAATTGAAAAAGTGAATCATTTTAAACATGACAAAACATTACATTTTTAAAAATCCAAGTATTGGAATAAATTTTTTCATAGTGTGCACCATATCTTAGTAGAGAGATTCTGATTAATTAGCTACCCTTCTATTCATAATCACACAAGATCTCTGTGCCAATTACAGCATTGGCTGGCCTGAACAAATAATAGTAGGAAAATAGTTAATGTATTTTTAACTTCTTCAGTGATATTTAGCAGCGAGAAACAAGGAAGCGAGCCAACACCATGTGACCTGCCAGCTTTCTGCAGGCTACGAACAAGAAAAAACTGACCACAGCTTGACAGCTTCTGCATTAGAAACCTCAATATGTCAGTGAGAATTAGTTAAGATAAACAGTAGTTGTTTGTCTCCAATACAATATGAAACAGCTTGTAAATAATTTGTGATACTTTACAAAATCAGAAGCTACATGGTACTCTCTCTAGAAAATAAATGGCACCAATAGTGCTTCATTCATACTTTCTCTTCGTTTGCTATTAAGCTTGTTTATTTATAATCACGTAAGGTTGATTCACCTCTGTATGCAATCAGACCAGGAAGCAGTTTCTTGAGTAAACATATTTAAAACATACATACGCCATTCATATTTTCCATTACTGATACAAGCCAGTCCCTCACTCACCAAATAAGTGAGGCATGTAAACAGAAACAAGTCTTACTGCAAAAACGTCAGCCTGCTTTGCTTTCTCCATCTACATATCTTGTATTTGCAAAGGAAATGTGTATGGAGCACAAATACTGCTAGCTCCTCTTTGCTCAACCAAAGTTATTTAATAGCTTAATCTAGCTACGTAGTACAGGGTCAGGCAGCTCAAGGGTGCAGACCATAGGCGGACGGGGAACCTATTCTAACATGTACGAAAACAGGCTGTTGATTAACAGAAATGAGGCTCTGTGAGTAGCTGGTTTGGATTTGTTTTTTTGGATTTTTTTGCCTGTGCCTGTTCCTAGAATGACTGGCAAGTAATACATGCACAGAAAGTGCCCAATGAGTTGGGCGGGGCCTGAAGTCCATAAACACAACACCATCTGCCTGCTTGGGTGGGGAGGACAGTAACTGCCACTAGGTTTCTGGCTAGCTGCCAAGTAAATGGTAGGTGTTTACTTGTTTTTGGATGAGAGAGATTTGTGGCCATGTAGGTAGTTTCTTTTACTTTTAACATGGTTTTAAGGCACTGAATAAAACACATTTACATTTGTGGAAACCAAAACTTGTTTTCTGGGCTTGGTTTCTGTTAAATAGCCCATGTGTCCTTGACACCCCACTGGCAGTGTCGCACTGCAGTTGCATATGCAAGCAGGAGTAGCATTTCAGAAAAATTCAGTCCCAAACAGCATAATAAATGAGAAAAACTAGGCAATTATTGCTTTCATAATGACCATGTCCAAAGTCGGGGGTGGGGCAAAAAGTGGATGACATTATCAGCCTATAGCCCTGTTAAGGCTGAATCGCCACTTTGTCACTCTGAGTGCAGGAAGTCGGGGACCTGCAAGGATTTTAAAAATTAATACTGGCCACTCCAGGCTTGTATTAAACTCCCAAGGTTACAGCTTTTCTCTGACTTTGGCTTGCTAAACGCAGCCACCATCCAAATGCAAAAAAAAAAAAAAAATCCCTTGGACCCAGGAAGGAGCACTTGTGAATTCCTTCCTGTGGGGTACTCTCAAGCACTTTCACCCCGTGACAGGTTGGGTCACAGAGACCCCTTTGGAACTGCCACCTGATGTGTTAAGACTACCTCTGAGCCTATTTTCCCTGCCAGCTTGGGGCTTCAGTACCCTGTCTAGGTGAGCCAGACACACTAGCCTACTATAAACACAGACCCAGGTCACATCCCCCACAAGATGCAGGCTTAACTGAAAACAGCTTGAGAAGTGCTCCTGACTCCAGCACCCAGATACCCAGTTCTCAAAGGGGTCCAAACCCCAAATAAATACGTTTTACCCTGTATAAAGCATATACATGGTAAACTCATAAATTGTTCACCCTCTATAACCCTGATAGAGAGAGATGCACAGCTGTTCCCCACCCCCGGGTATTAATATTTACTCTGGGCTAATTAGTAAAAAGTGATTTTATTAAATATAAAAAGTAGGATTTAAGTGGTTCCAAATAATAACAGACAGAACAAAGTAAATTACCAAGCAAAATAAAACAAAAACACACAACTCTAAGCCTAATACAATAGGAAACTAAATGCAGGTAAATCTCACCTTCAGATGTTCCAATAAGCTTCTTTGACAGACTAGACTCCTTCCTATTCTGGGTCCAGCAATCACTCACACCCCCGTAGTTACAGTCCTTTGTTCTAGTTTCTTTCAGGCATCTCTTTAGGGTGGGGAGAGCCAGCTGAAGACAAAATGGAGGGGTTTTCAGGGTCTTTTATATTCTCTCTCTTGTGGTTGGAAATCCCTTTGTTCTCCTGTGCAAAATCACAATAACAAGATGGAGTCTGTAGCCACCTGGAAAAGTCACATGTCTATGGATGATTCAGCTTTTTACAGGCCAACACCATTGTTTACATGTTTGAACGTTCCCAGAAAATCTCAGATGTGGATTGGCATCTCCCAAAGTCCATTGTTAGTTAAGTACTCCCAATTACTGGAATAATCCCTTCACACTGTGTTGACCAAATTCAGCCTTATGTGCTTCCTACAGCAAACACTTTAAATACAAGCATACAAATAGGATGAATATATTTAGTAGATCATAACCTTTCCAAAGACATGTAACATGGCATATCTAGTGTAACTGGAATATGGGTTATGTCATATTTACACTCATAAGCATATTTCTATAAAGCATTATGGGATGCAACATCACACACCCACCGCCTCCAGAGAAGAGCTGAGAGAGAAAACAAAGGAAATTAGCTGTTGCCATCAGCTAATCAAACAGCATATGCACAAACCTTTTAGGACACTAAAAATCCAATCCTGTTCTTAAAAAGGTAAATTTTATAAAAAACAAAAGAAAAAATTATGTCTGAAACTTGGGCTTTTCTAGATTTTAAAAGAGCAATTCCAAAAATTAAGCACCAAAAATAGCTTTCTTGGGGCTACAAGCAAACAAAAACATCTGGGGTTAGCACAAGGGAGTCCACAAGCCAATAAGAATAAAAGAAATAACTCTAATTGTGTCTTTTTAGCCATTCCCTTATTTTACTTACATATCAGATCAGTAGGTTCAAGGTATGAATTGATAATCTATCATCATACCTGACTTAAAGCTGGTTACAGCATTACTGCTCTGTGTCCCTGCAGCTGCAGCCCAGAGAACAACAGACCAAAGGCAAGTTTCTTTCCCAAATTTAAAAGCTCTACCTTCCCGTTGGCTCTTTTGGTCAGGTGCCCACTTGTTTTCTTTTATCTGTGGGCTTGTTAACCCTTTACAGGTAAAGAAAGCAGAGAACAGACACTAAGAGAGATTTTACAGCTAACTGGCTGGCTAGATGTTTATCAAAGGGAGTTACATTCCTCTCTCCCCACCCTCCCCCCCAATACACACATACCATGTATCACAAGCCCTGTGGAGTATGGGGATGGGAGGAAAATGAAGGTCTGGGGGTGGTAGTTGCTCCCTTCCCTCATAGCAAATGATGCCCGTCTGTGCAAGGTATGAAAGACATTCTGAGAGAGGCTCAGAGTTCTGTGTGAGGGACATGGGGGAGTGACCATAAAAGATTCTTTATAGTCAAAGGATAAAAAGAAGAAAACCCTACAAATACAGAAAATGAAATACCACTAGCTGCATTAAGGTGTCATTTCCAAGATGCTGGGCTACGTACACAAAGTTCAGGGCAACAAAGAATCAGGCCTCAACAGCTCCTATTTTGGCACCTAAATGAAATGGATAGATTTTCAAAAGTCAGCAGGAGCTGCTGAATGCTGAACAGCTTTGCAAATCTGGCCACTTCTGAATAGGAGCTGAGCCCTTTCAGAAATCTCACACCAATTAAGGGTACTTAGCATTTTTGGAAATCTGGCCCTTAGTGTGTGTGTGACGCTTTGACAATAATGTCAACTCACCACTAAGCATACTTAAATAGTCTTCCAAACCATAACCTCCAAATCTGGGTGCTTACACATAGCTATTTAAACCAGTAGCCTGATCTTCAGAGATACTAAGCATCCGCAGATCCTTTCAATGGGAGCTGTAGGTGATGTTAGTTATCTTTCAGGAGATGCTCAAATACTACAGTTATAAGCTGTGTTACAAGAACCGAGACAGATAGCTGCTTAATACTCATTTATCTAAGAATCTAAATATGTAGCTAGCTAACTTTAGGCATCCAACTTTGAAAATATTGGCTCTATTATTTTAAGACTGGGCAAAGCACTTCCCTGTTATTCCTGATGTCAGCCAAGGAGAACCATGTATGCCAGAGAGTTGCCTTTGCCTTCCTTGATATTTAAGTAGAAGTGGAGGCCCTTTCTGGCATATAATACCCTCCCATAGTGATGTAAATCAACCAGAAGATATAATAAGAGGCATTAGCCTGAGAACTTTTTAGAATGATGAAATAATTTAGCTCTTTACCTTTAAGGTTCCTATGTATACATGCCAGAAAGAAACAAAAAGAAAGAGAATAGAAAGGACACATTAAGCTTAGTTCCTTTGGGATCTGGGATGACCTTACTGCGCCATATTTAGAAGCAGTATATACATAGCAGATATACTGAAGCCATTTATAATTTTAAAAGTATAAAGAATGACCTATTAAGAAACCAGATCAGGATTTTATATCATAGATTTTTTTTTTAAAGACCTAAGATATTATCTGGGAGAAAAAACGTTCTTTCATGTCTGTCTGTTAATGAAACTTTCTATACAAAACAATTTATTGTTTAGTACACTTACACTTTACTTAACAAGTTGGAACTTCAAAGTCATTTTTTCACTTCAGTGTTTGCTGCCATGGAAAGGAGCTATCTCAACAGCAAAGGCATTATAAGATTCAGCAAGTGAATCTGGGACAGTGTTCCCCAAGTAAAAGGCTTTTCAAAGAGAAAAATGCCAACAGACACATTATTTCACTGGCCAAAAAAAAAAACAGGCATCAAGTATATGACTTCAACACTCCAGCCCAAGCACAGCACCTGACTCAAAACTAGGCAGATCTGAGAGCCTGATTCTGCCACTCTTTCTTATACTGAGTAGTACCTTACTCTATGCCCTTTGATTAAATTAGTGCTGATTCTCATGCTTATTGTACAGCTTTACTCTTCATTATGGAATCTTGATTTTCATTTGCATATCATTTTGCTGGTTTTCCACTGAAGACATTAATTTTCATGTCATCCTATCTGTGTTTTAATTAGATTGGATTGTATTTTAATACATTAACTCTTTTTAGGATATTTATGTTCTATATTCCTGTGTGTGCTTACCATGTTGATATTTTGTATTAGTGAATAATCATAAAAAGATGCAGAGGAGGAAGGGATATATGTGATTCATTGCAAATCATTATTGTTACAGTGTGTTGACTTTTAGACCTTTTGGAAACAGAGAAGGGCCAGAATCCAAATGCCCACCTCTTGTAATGTTATGTAACACCTTTATTACATGCAAGATGTCAAATCTTCTTTACTTATATCTATTTTAGTTGAAATGTGGGATTTGAGTCAATGTGAGCCTTCATATTAAACAATCTACTTATAACCTGTCTGGAATTAGCCCACTAGTTCTACTTGTACAAATATGCTCATGTATCATTGTCATTTGGGTTCCACTTACACATAGGATGCCCCACTGCTTCACTATAAACAAATAAAACTCCTATAATGACATGCTTTAGCAAGAGCATGCACAGGACCTTATCTTGGGAATCTGGCTTCAGTTCAGATTAGAAATCCTCAATTTGAGAAAAGATGTTTGATTTACTGTATCAGCCCTTCCTGCTGGTCCCCCTACATTGTGGCCCTTTTCTTTTCTATCTTTCTTTGATTATGCATATGTGTCCATAGCCTGCCCTTTATGCTGCTTCAGTAGATGGTGCAAACTGCTTTGAAGATACCTGAGCCATTGCTAATCCTCTGATAACAAGGTCTGTTCCGGCTCTCTGCTCCTCTGTAAGTCATTGGCTGCACTCCTGGAAACAATGTAGGCATTTACTGGCATCTGTTTTGCTGCTTACATTGTAACTTGCTCTCTGTTTTGCTCCCTTGGCCACTGAAAACTCTCTAGTGTTCCCCAACCTTGGCTGTCCATTTCTGCTTCTTCCCTGGAGGGAGCTGGTCTTCATTATTGATTGTAAAATAAACATCCACTCATATAATTTCAAGGTTGCTTTAGCAAAAAGTCCTAAAATCATTTTAAGTTGGGAGAGGGAGAACCACAAAGGACAGTTAGTCAAATGACCATATACAGGACCAACACACAGGAAGACACATAGCAAAGGAGGAGTAATGGTGATTTGAAAAGCAGACAATATTTCATCCAGACTCATACAAATGAGGACATTCAAAATAAGTTTTATGGACCCTTCCATTAACACAGCACTAGCACCATCTTCTTAAAAAGCTAGCACCATGTTCTTAAACTTAACTCAGTATCTACCTTAACTCAGGGCTGCCCAGAAGATTCAGGGGGCCTGGAGCAAAGCAATTTCGGGGTCCCCTTCCATAAAAAAAAGTTACAATACTATAGAATACTATATTCTGTGGGGCCTGGGGCCTGAGGCAAATTGTTTCACTTACCCCCGCCCCAGGCAGCCCTGCCTGAACTTCTGCCTATACTAAATTTTAATGGCAGCACAGTCCAAGGTCAATCTATCTGTGAGCTATATCAGTTGTCTAATGCAAAATGAAATAGTTTG
Organism: Chelonoidis abingdonii; assembly: GCF_003597395.2. NCBI lineage: Eukaryota > Metazoa > Chordata > Testudines > Testudinidae > Chelonoidis > Chelonoidis abingdonii. The sequence continues at coordinate 132,496,630 of NC_133770.1, forward strand.
GTTTTTCAATAGCTACTCTCCACTGAATCTCAAAACATGTAATTATTTTGTATACATGTTACTAAGATCCCTAAGCACTGTGTTCTGTCAGCTTTACTCACAGAAAGTTATACCTTGAAGTCTATGGGGCTATATGGTTACCTGCAGAATAAGATCCTACTCTTTGTGTACAGAAGGCAGAAGTCTAGCCCAAAATGTCATAGTTTTCTTTGTTAAAAACTTTGGTCTGTATTTGAAACTGCTCAAGTAGTGTATTACATTAATGTTGGTAACTATAGTTATGTCATTTAGTACTTATTCCATATTTCTGAGAAGTTTGAAACTGAACATTTTATTGCGTATTGGACTGAAACCTAGTATAGCTGGTGATGACTTAGATGCATTTTTTAAAAGACATTCTACTGAGCCAAAGAAACAATAAAACAAAATGTGGTTTGGGGTTCATTATTCCTTTTCAAAATCTTATACTGGCATGTATTGTAACTTCAGTTTCTTTTCTTCCCCTTCCCCCAATCGATATAGTAACTAGAGCTGAAACTGAGGAGGAACTTGTTTTCTTCTTGCTAAGCCAGTTCAATATGGACAGAAAACCAAAGAGAAGTAAAGTCTCCCTTCAATGTTAGATATTGATCATTCAAGCCATGATGGTGACATCTATTATTATTTCAGATATAAATTCTTCCTTCTTAAAACCAGATCTTGAATCTCTCTTCTCAACTGCATTATCATCTTGGTGAGTATTGATTAATTGCATCAATGGAAAGTAAACAATGGCTATTGTCTTCATCTACGCATTAGCAATAACTCAATAACCCAGCACATATTGACAGGCTTTCACACTCAGCTGGAATATTGTGCCAATTAAACTTCTGTATTAGAACATACATCCCTCCTTTTGTCCCACCCTCTTTTTGTCCAGTGAGTTGGCCACATAGTTCTGGAAGTCCTTCTTATCCTTTCCAGGGTTCTTGATTATAATTTTTGGACATGTGTACATTTATGGAGCTATTTGGTCATTTTCAAAAAATGGATACTTTTTAAAATGTTTGTTAGTTTATTCCCATGGGAACCATTAAAAGTAAATAAATAAATAGATTTAATGCATTATCCTTAAAGTTTAGAGGAAAAATATATTTTGTTAGTACAAATTATAGAATTGAATTAAATGCATACACAAAACTGCTAGTACAATTCTAAATAAATTAAATACATCCACAAACACATAGTAACAGAGAAATACATGAAAAGTATGTTTTGCATTTTAATTTTTAGACATTTTTTTCATTTAGACAGTAAAATTCTAAATATAATTAAATAATTGAACAAAATACACAAGATGTTAATGACAGAGGAAACTCTAGCCTTTGAGTTACTCATATACAGATGGGGCACACATGTTTAGAGCCTCCTTTCAGAGTTATCCAAGAAAGGTTTATTAAAAAGCATATAAAGAAAACAAAGCAGAAAGAAAAGAGTCAGCTCACCCCACTGAGTGTCCCCAGCTGAGTGGCAGAAACCCGGGTTCTGGGAGCTTGCAACAAACCATGCCCTGTCGGCTGAGCCCGTTGGAATGTATTGCTTATCTTTTAGCCTTTTGCAGAATTATGTTATTGCTTTTTCTGATCTAACTGGGAAATGTCTATGTCCATGCCACTGTCTACAGGTTATTAGTGTCCATAAGCCAGTTTGAAAAAAAGCATCTCTTTTGTTGAGCCAGTCAGGAATGGCATGACCTTTTAAATTCACAATTCAGATAATAAGTTTGATCAGACAATTAGAAGACCTCCTCACTCTTACCTGTGTTTACCATTGTATAATTTTCAAATCAAGCTAACATAAGGCATTATCTTTAGAACAGATTTTAAAATTGTATACTGATTTGCCAGAAAATGACAGATGATAGTGGAGTTTGTAAAAGCAAAAAAAAGTTAGACATGTTCAGACAAAGCCCAAACATATTACAACATGTCCAGATTTGTCTGTCTTGTCATACATTTAAAGGTGTGTATCAAGAAAGCACCCAAATATCTGAGATTTAAAAAAAAAAACAAATAAATACAACGCAATTTCTGGTCAGATATTTGTTTTACAGCATTATGGAGTTAACCAATCAGGTCTCTTAAACATCCACCATTTTTAGGAGGCACATTTCTGAAAGAATGATGCTGTTTTCAACATCTGCCCCCTTCCAGTTTCTATACCCATATCTAGACATTCTAAAAACTCTTTACTGGTGTGAGGTTCCCGTGAAGAGGTAAGCACGTTCCGTGCTGCTGTCCTTTTCATAAAAACAAAAAACGTCCCAAACTTTAGGCTGTCTCATGTTAGAAAAAAATGAACCTGGGTAACCTCACTGACTAAATCAAATATGTTAGATACCACAATAGCTTCCCCCAGCACAAGAAGCTTCTTTTATCATCCTAATAAGAGACATCTCTGTGCTTGTTCAATGTATTTAACATGTCTGCATTTTTCTTATAGCACACATTTACACCCTCCACAGCCGCTCAACTAATAGCATCAGATGAATCCCTCCCAGATTCAAGAGCCTGGTTTTAATCTTGTTTAGGGAAAAAGAAGCTTTACTTTAGCTGGTTTTTTTTCTCACCTTCCCTGGCAAATACCAAGTATCTCTGAAGTACACTGTCACAAAGTTTAGCCCTTTCATAGTCAGATAAACCAGTTCCTTGAAGAATATTTTCATTTAAGAATTCAGCTACCACATTGCTGTGGTTCTAACATTTCCTTCACCACCAGAGCCCCCTCTTATTTGTTCTGGTTGGTGGCTCAGAACCAGATACATTTTTCAGTGTGTTCTATTATTAATTATTTAAAAGCCCTATTAGCAGGGAGATAACAAAGGGCGAATCTCACCCTCCCCACGCCCAGAATGCTTTATTATTTGCATCTTTCTTTTGAGGGGTAGCCTTTTATTGCTCTGTTTTTTATCACTCCTTTTTACTAAGCTTATTTGTCAGGTTTCAGGGAACATTTCCTTTTAAAGTGTTAAGTATACTTCTGAGAAAGCATCAGAGGTGGTGCACAAGATAGCCTTCCCCTTCTGCAGGGTGGATTTGATGAGCCATTTTTAAAGGGTCCACTTTTTCCATATGTAGATATCAGGGGCAAGGGTGTGCGCAAGGGGGGATGAGCAGGAGCACAGCTCCCACTCCAATAATCAGTGAGGGATGCAATACTCCCCCCAGCTCAAGGGCTTAGGCAGGGAGAGAGGACTTCCCCTGCTCTGGGTCTTGGCAGGGACAGAGGAGCAGCCTTGGAGCTGGAGGAGTCCTCTCTCCCCACCACTTCCCTGGGGTAGGGGGAGTTCTGCACTCCTCACGGAGGCCCCCAGGCTCTAGGACCTCACTCTCCCCTCTGCAGCATGTGTGCTGGACATGGTCTGGTTTGCGCATGTTCCCCTCACCCACCCATGTTAAGGAGCCTGTGTTCAAGGTGGATTAAAACTACAGTTCAGAGGTAGTGCTAGAATAGGAAGAAAAACAGCAGTTTTTTAAAGAAACAAATCACCACAATGGACATAAGAAAATCCTTTTAAAACATGTTCACAACATCTGAGGTTCAGCAATCTGATTATCAAGAGTCTAGACCTTTCTCAACTTCCAGCAAAGAAAACCAAGACCATCACACACGTTTCAGCGGAAGGTCATGCTTCAACAAGCAGCTTCAGCGTGAGAACTGAACGTATAGCAACTGAAACAACATTAATTACAGAAGCTGAAGGCTTCTCTAAATGTGAGTACTCTAGTAATTTTCATCATGGGCTGCCCTTTTCGTTTAATGATATAGAACTCTTATGCATTGTAAAGCAAGGGCCTGTGCTGAATAGATATCCCCAACACATGTTTGGAAATAAATTACACTCATTTAATGCAGCATAGTATAAAATACCAAAAGCAGACTCTTGGCTTGACTGTTAAGAAAAAAATGGCAGAATGTTTTGTTTCATATGGTAATTGTTTTCATGCAATTTAAAAGCAAAAATGACCCAGTTTGGACATCATGTGGCTGTTGCAACTGGAAAAAAGAACCTGAAAAGATTAAACAGCGTCCAAAATCTAGCCAACACAGAACAGCAGTTGAATGTAACGGCCATTTTAAACATAGAGTTATATGTGAATTTGATGTTAAGCAAAGCAATGCAAGCACAGCACCCAAAAGAAAAAATGGAAAATATTGCATGTCTGTTAGATCTGTGTCGTACATTGGAGAAGATTGGTTTACCACTTCGGTGACATGATGAACATGCAAATTCAAAGAATAGGGTACTTTTCTTGGAGATTGTTTGTCTTAAGCACTGGGATCCCTTTATGCAAGAAAGAATGACTCGTGCAGAAAAATGCCACCTACTTATCAAACCATTCTCAAAATTAAATAGTATCTGTTTTAACTACCGCTGTATAGAATAAGATCAGAAATGAATTGGCCACTGCCAGATATTTCAGTGTTATACTAGATGAAACTCCTGATTTTGCTGATAGGGAACAAGTAGCAGTTGAATTCAGTATGTAAGCGATAGTGACTGTGAAATTGAGAAAATCGTTAATCTGCAAGATAGATCAAGCACAACAGCTGAAAAACTTTTTCATATTTTAGAGAATATGCTTATTAAAATGAATCTGTCTTTTGACAAGTTAAGAGAACAGTACTATGATGGGGCAAAAAATGTAAGCAGTTATATATCAGGGTTACAAGCTCTTGTTCAGAAAACACAACCAAGTACTGTTTACATGCATTGCTATCCACATTGTCTAAATTTAGTTGTGGTTGATACTGTGAGCTCTAATACCATTTCAAAGAACTTTTTTAGACTTATTCAGAACCTGTATACATTTATCCACGCCAGCAGTGATTGCAACACCGTTTTAAAAAAAATATAGAAGGACACCATGACACAGACAGAAGTGACTTCAAATTTCAGTGGCAACGAATACAGTGGTCGAGAGAGACCTCTTCAGGCTCTTCACGAAGTGCGCTGGGGTTCACACTGCTGAGCTTTGCAGGTCATAGATGAACAGTTTTCTGTTCTCAGAGAAACTTTAGTCAATATTCTGCAGAATGCCACCAAAGCACGTTGGTCAGCAGAAGCAAAGGGGCTTATGGTAGAGATGGATTTCGAATTCACAATCTCCTTTTTTGTCTCTTTGGATGTGTTAAACTGCATGCATTATACTACCACTTTCTTGCAGCAGGAAAACACTGATTTTTGCCTGTGCAGTAAAGCAAAGTTAAATGAAGAGGAGTTAAAAAGTTTTGTGCAACCTGAGGATGGATGAAGAGTTCCATGAATACTTTGTAAAAGTTGAACATTGGGCTACTGATCTGAATCTGCAAATGCCAACTTATGGGGAAAAAACAGAAACTCTTGGCATTTTTTATGGGAGTTGCACGGAATCCAACTTTTTTGAATCTTTAGAAAAGAGAAATTGACTTTATATTTCTTTTCATTTATTGCAGCATCAAGTGCAGGGAAATGGACAGACAATTTAATCAGAAAAGTATTGTAATACTCAAAGCTGCATCCTATCTCACTGCAAAAAATCTGAAAACAGTTAATATATGAAAAGGAAAAGAAGCACTTGTGAAACGGAATGAAAATTTTCAGTGCAGAGTTCCTGAAATGCAGTATGATTGTTTATACAACACATTGAGCCTATTTTAAACACTCAGGTATTGGACAGTGCAATATCTTTTCCAAAACTCATGAAGGTCTGTAAAGAACATGACCTGGAGCTTTTGTATCCTGATATATTTTACTTATTGGTGCTTTTGGCAATGCTACCTGTTACAGTTGCAACGGCAGACAGACTTTTTAGTACTAAAAAGCACATCCTTATTAGAGTTTTCAGCAGACTGACAGAATCTCATCTTCAGTAACTCTTAATTCTTGCAATAGAGAGTGAGTTAACCAACAGTGTTAATTTAACACGGAGGAGGCTGTGGATACATTTATTCAGATGGTTCCACAACACATGGATTTTCATTAAAATGTTGAATATACTGCTGTTTATTTCTTTGTATATGGGGTGTGTGTGTGTGTTTTGGTTTAATGTCCCCCCCCCCCAAAAAACAGTAAAATTTAATACCCGTGCATGCCCCTGATCAGAAGTGTAGGGAGTGACCTTTCTTGAAAAGGTGAGGCTTACCAAAACAATTATTTTTATGGCTTTTTTATACAGAGATATACAAATGGCCAGTAGAGGGAAGCCCCATTCTCAGCTTGTAGGCTTTGAGCATTGAAGGGTTTAATTGCACGAACAGAACCAGTAACCATAGAATTTTTGGTAGTGTCTTCAAAAGCCTGTATAAAGAACTGCATCTTACCTGGGTACATTTGTTGCAGTTTATCTTGGCAATTTTGAAAAAGAGCCATATATTTGGCATTTAAATTAATTGCACAGTTATTTTTCCCCTGTCAAAACACATTCTGTACAATCAGCAAAGAATTTCTGTGGCAGCTTATAGACTAACAAACGTATTGGAGCATGAGCTTTTGTGGATGAATACCCACTTCGTCGGATGCATGTCAATGCATTCTGTACAATGCACATTATATTCAGGTTCCTAGGAGATATATATAATATATATTTAGAAAAGACTCTCAATTTCACCACTTTTAGAGGAAAACTCTATCAGGTCATCTATAATAACCATATTCATTTTATTACTAGGAAATACATTTACCAATGAATGTGTATCAGATAAACCTTCCATAAATTTGATAGGAATAAATTTATGTAAGAACTCTTTATATAACTGCTCCCAACAGCTATAGCACCAACAATATTTTCAAGCATGCACAACAACTGTCCATTACTATTTTCTAACAATTGCTTAATAAAGTATGTTCCTGAATTTAAAAGGCCATGAAGCAAACAGGAAAAAGGATGCACAAACTGGGTATGGCTTTGCCCAATATTTGGTACCCACATGGGCAGGGTTTTACTATCTACCTTGAGAATTATTTTCTCAGCTTTCTAGGGCTTTTAAGGGTTTTTATATCTATCACGCAATGGTTTTTCGCACTCATGATCCCTGACTGTTGTACCCCAATCTGTTTTGGGTCATCCCCGTTTGGTCTTAAACAGGAGTCCGAGATAAATTTTTAAACTCTCAAATTGATTTTTAATCTCTATTCCCTGAGTTGAGCATGATCTCTTTACCTTCAGAAAAGTCATACTGCCACCTACTAGTTTGTACCCATATGTGGTAGGATCTGCAGGTACAAATTCTACTGAATGTCCATCTGATGTGATCTTGCTGGTCAGATCCCCCTAAATAATCCCCAAGGGACAGAATTCCTTTAATTTTTTAAACAGATCAAAAATTAGATTAATCTTTTTCTCTATTACCAATATCTTGACTGACTCCTTTCAACTATCAAGAGGAAACCTTTGCTCATTTTCTAAATTGTTGCTTCAAAGTTTGCACCTGTTGCAGAGTCAAAAATATTTAACTCTTAAGATGCTGTAATGTTACAGAGGGTCTGGGTCTCGGGTTTATGCTTGATGAATGTCCTAGTAGTGCTGGGTTGATCAGAATTATAATGATCAACTAACACATACTTTTAAAAAATAACATGTAAAGAATCTTTATAAAACTACAAGTACTGTCATGTTTATTTAAAAATAATATTTGAGTGAGATATAAAACAAGCTGTTTAGCTTTGGAGGTGTGAGCCTTCTCTGAACATTTTTGTCTCTCCTGAAAAGAGTTCACTGATTACATAATCTGGCCTTCAAGAATTAAATAATATTGCTTTACGTTATCCAAAACACCATATTTTAACACATATATAACCTGTCACTAGTAATGGCAACATATTTTAATGCATTTTAACTCTTAAATATATTTAAATTAAAAACAAACTTTAAAATACAATTATTTCAGAAACTATTCAACATTTCACTTCTGAAAACTACTATGTAAGCAAAACAAAAAGCCCACTCACAGAACCCTGGCGAAAGTAAGAGTTTAATACCATTTAATCTCTACCTCATATTATGTTACTGCACAGAGCCTTTTATCACAAATTATTCATAGTAATAATACTTGCTGATTTGAAGATTATCAGGAAGAAGTAGATGGCCTTGAATTGGAATGCTGAATTGGTCTATTGATAATTTAAAAACTCTTTAAAATACAGATATTTCAGAGTCACAATGTTATTAATAACTGTTTTGGGGGTTATCAGGAGTAGCTACAACATCCTGAATTTCCCTGTTGTTCATTCACACTAGAAGGAGAGAAAAACAAAAAACTTTAAAATACAATTATTTCACAACCTCCATATGATTAATTCCAATAGTTCACATTATTGGGAGGATTATGGGGAATAACTGCAATCTTGAATTTCACTTCTCCTTTAGTCTATTTCGATTATATGTACTCAATTTTAAAACCATTTTTGCAAACATAATTCTGTAAAATACTAAATAAATTGCCAAAATTAGTCAGCTCTTTTAATAGATCTTGAGAAAATTCAAGTAAAGCCTCATCACTCTATTTAAACAATAAATGAATATGTTATGCTTATGGATTACATAAAAAGGAAAGTATTTTCATAGATTAATTGATTCCAAGGCTAGAAGGGACCATTGTGATCATCTAGTCTGATATCCTACAATAGCACAGGCCATAGAACTTCCCCAAAGTAATCCCAAGAGCATGGATTTGAGGAAAAACATCCAATCTTGCTTTTAAAATTGCCTGTGATAGGGAATCCACCATAAGCCGAAAGTTGTTGCAATGGTTAATTACTTTCACTGTTAAAAATTTATGCCTGATTTCCAGCGTGACGTTATCTAGCTTCAACTTCCAGCCATTGGATCACGTTACGTTTTTCTCTGCCAGATTGACAATTTCATTAGGAATAGAGAGTCAGTTTTCACAGTGGAGAAAGGTAAATAGTGGCATCCTCCAAAGATCTGTACTGGGTCCTGTGCTATTTAATATTCATAAACAATCTAGAAAAGGGGTGAGAAGTGATGTGGCAAAATTTGCAGATGTTACAAAATTATTCAAGACTGAAAAGTCCAAAGCTGACTAAGCGTTACAAAGGGATCTCCTTAAACTAGGCAACAAAATTGCCGATGAAATTCGATCTTGATAAGTGCAAAGCAATGAACATTGAAGAACATAATCCCAATTATGCATACAAAATGATGGGCTCTAAATTAGCTGTTACCACTATCATTGTGGGTAGTTCTCTGAAAACATCTGCTCAATGTGCAGCAGCAGTCCACAAAGCTAACAGAATGTCAGGAACCATTAGGAAAGGGATAGAAAATAAAACAGAAAATATCATAATTCCAATATCCAAATTCATGCCCACATCTTGAATACTGAATATAGTTCTGGTCAGCCCATTTGAAAAATGATATATTAGAATTGCAAAAAGTATAGAGCATTTATAGGGAAACAAAAATGATTAGAGATATGAAACAGCTTCCATATAATGAGAGACTAAAAGACTTGGACTGTTCAGCTTAGAAAAGCAGTGCCTGCGGGAGGGATATCATAGGTGTATAAAATCATGAATGGTGTGGCGAAAGTGAATAGAGCAGTGTTATTTACCCCTTCATGTATCATAAAAACTAGAGGCTCACCCAATGAAATTAATAGGCATCAGGTTTAAAACAAACAAAAGGAGGTATATCTTCACACAATGCACAGTCAACCTGTGGAATTTATTGCCAGGGGATGTTGTGAAAAATAAAAGTATAACTGGGTTTAAAAAATTAGATAAGTTCATGGAGGACAGGTCCATCAATGGCTATTAACCAGATGGTCAGAGACACAATCCCATGATCTGGGTGTTCTTAAACCTCTGACTGCCTGAAGCTGGGACAGGACAATGGGGGATGGATCATTCGATAATTGTCTTGTTCTGTTCATTCCGTCTGAAGCGTCTAGTACTGGCCGCTGTCAGAAGATAGGATACTGGGCTCAGTTGCCCATTGGTCTACTCCACTATGGCCATTCTTATGTTTGTATGTATTTATCATTAAATATTTATTCCCTATGTGGGCACTTATAGAGTAATCAAGTTACCCTTAAACTTCTCTTTATTAAGCTAAATAAATGGAACTCCTTAAGTCTGTCACTATCAGACATTTTTTCTACTCCTTTAATCATTCTTGGGACTCTTCTTTGAAGCTTTTCAAATTTATCAACATCCTTCTTGAATTGTGGATACCAGAACTGGACACAATATATCCTCTCTAATCTTACTTGCAATACCCCTAATTTATGCATCCAAGAGTTGTGTTAGCCCTTTTGGCCTCAGCACTACACTGGGAGCTCATGTTCACCATGACTCCTGAGTCTTTTTCAGAGTCACTGCTTCCCAGAATGCATATTATTTTTGCCCAGCTTACCAGATGATCCAGATCACTCTCATCAGTGAACTGTCCTCATCATTATATACCACTCCCCCAATTTTTGTGTCATCTGCAAGCTTAAGCAGTATTGTATTTATATTTTCTTCCAGGTTATTGAAAAAATATTAAATAGCACAGTGCCAAGAACCATTCCTAGCAGAACCCCACTAAAACACACACTCTTGATGATTCCCCATTTCCAATTACATTTTGAGATCTATCAGTTGGCCAGCTTTTAATATACGTGTGCCATGTTCATTTTATATTGTTCTAGGGGGGTTTTAAAAATCAAAATGTCATGATACCAAGTCAAATGCCTTACAGAAGTCTAAATATATTACATCAACACTATTACATTTATCAGCCAAACTTGTAATGTCATGGGGGAAAAAATCAAATTAATTTGACAAGATCTATTTTTCCATAAACCCATGTTGATTGGCATTAATTACATTGCTCTCCATTAATTCTTTATTAATAAAGTTAATAATTAATGTCAGCTGCTCCATTATCTTGCCCAGGATCAATGTTAGACTGACAAGTCTGTGACAGAATGCTAAGGCCTGACAGATGAGTCAGCACTCTAAGCACTGTAGGCTCAATTAATTTCCCCAGTGGTGACTGACTGGGAAAATACGGAGGATTTATCTAATCAAATACCCAGTCTCCCTGAGTTAAGGAATTATTTGGTGTATCAAATTACTAGCTTGATAACAGGCAGGAAGAAAATAATGGGAGGTGGAGGACATGTCTATCTGTGCCCATATTGAAGGAGATCCCAAGGAAAATGGATTTTTTTTTCCTCCCAGGGCCCAGATGAATAGGAGCTAAAGGTCATAAGGATTAGAACTATTGTGTACAATGATAGGTATTGGTGGAGAGGACTTAAATAAATTATACAGAATGGATACTGAAAGAAGAGTCTCATCAGTTCCTTGGGTGGCCAACAACAGCAGGGATATACACGCCGCCACAAGGCCTGTAATTACTGGTCATCCCATTTACCCTTTTTAAATATGGGTGTATTAGCTTTATTCTTGAACTTCCCTAGTGGCCAAAACTTAATGAAAATCAACATTAACATCCAGCGACCTCCACCAGCTCTTTTAAAACTCTTGGATGCAAGTTATCTGGACCTACTGATTGAAAAATGTCTCATTTTAGTAGCTGCTGTTTAACATGCTTCTGACATGATGGTGGAATGGAGAGAGTGTTATCATATGGATGACTACATCATCTGTTTTTTCCTGAATACAGAACAGAAATATTTATTGACCATTTCTGCTTTTTCTGCATTATTATTTATAATTCTACAATTTTTATCTAGTAATGGACCAGTATCACTGTTAGGATTCTTTTTGTTCCTAATATACATTAAACTGGTTTCTTATTGTCCTTTACTCTTCTGGCCATATATTTCTCATTGTGTCCCTTTTTTTTCATTTAATAATTTTCTGCAATTCCTAGCTTCTGATTTATATTTATTGCTATCAATTTTCCCTTTTTTTTTTTTTAAATAATTGCCTTCACTTCCCCTCTAAGCCAGATTATATTTTTAACTAGTACAGCCTTCTCTCTTGATTGAACAATTGGGTTTTGAGCATCTAGTAAAGTGCTTATGAACATTCAGATTTTCTGTTTAACTTCTTCCTCCCAGCTGTTTTGTCTCATAATTGTTTACAGCTTTGTGACATTAGCCCTTTAAAAGCAATAAGTGTGTGTGTGTATGTATATATCTATATAACTGATTTGGACTTTATTCTGTTTGCATATCACAAATGTGTTCAAGTCATGATTGCTTGTAACTAAGTTACCACTAATTTTCTGAGCTCCATAAGGCACCAAGGACTCCTCACACATTTGATTGTCCTCTGGACTCTATTTTTGCTTCTTCCTCCTTCATCCTCATGTACACAGCATAGTATATGAAAGAAAGCAATTATGAGATTGCAGCAAGTATTGTTTGTAGAGTTATCATGGAACAGTTTAACTGCAGATAAAATAGCTTCAGTTGCATCTGCTTTATAATAAATAAGAACTGGGTCAGTTCTCATGAGGGCAATAGGACGCTGGTAATTGCTTGATCAACCATTCAATATCACTTAAAGACCCGGCAAGAATGGAGAAATTCAAAAACTATGCCAAATTTCTCAGCTTTTACAAAGGTATTTCTGGATTTTTTCATTAGTCATATTCCAATTTATGTCTGCAGTGTTGTTGTAGTTATGTCAGTATCAGGATATTAGAGAGACAAGGTGGGTCTTTTCGAGAAATGAAGAAGAGCTCTGTGTAATCTCAAAAGCTTGTCTCTCTCACCAGCAGACATTGGTCCAATAACAGATATTACTTCACCCCCCTTGTCTCTCTATTACAATTTACGGCTGTGAAAGCCTGTAAATTCAAGAAAGCATCAGTGCCAGTTAGTCTCTGAGAGATGTATAATGTTAACTCTTTCATGCTCATATGTCAAAAGTCATCTTCCTGTGTAGTTATTTCAACAGCTAGAGAAAGGCATTCAAAGTTATGATTTTTAGTTATGTTTCAGACATAATTGGGCGACTGTTTTGTAGAATTTAGAGTCAACCACTTCTGTGGCTTCAACCATCAGAAAGCCTGAAGATTAGAAACTGTTTGTTGAATCAGGGTAAAATCAGCAGCAGAGAGTGAAGATAAGACACTATAGTTTTTCCAAGTTATTATTTTGTCTAGTCTCCCGGTAATGAAAAACTGACATCAACAATAAAATCAGACCTTCAGGGAAATGGGAAGAACAGGCAATGAGAATCTAAAACTAACAACCAAGTCAGACTGGAGCACAACATTTATTTGGTCACTCCAGAGAACGAAGTACTTCTTTTAGGCAGCGGCAGAAGAAGAAATAGGGAAGTTGCATATTGTGCAGATTGGCTGTAATTCTAGAGATGAGCTCAAATTCTAAAACAGAGAGCCAGATTTCAAACACCTCTAAAGTTTTGGCCCATTATTGTGATTCTGAGCCTCCAGCCCTGGAACCTGAAAGGGTGGGTTTCTGATCCAAAGCTTCTATATGGGAACATCTCTACCCTATACTTTAAACAAACAAACAAACAAACAAAAAACAACACATACTGAAGAATGGCCTTGCACTTCTGTGTATCATTGTTAGGTGACAGTCCTGTAGCTGTCATTGTGTATGTGTGCAGTCATGCTGAAGTAGACAGGTTCCTGTCTGTGGAATAAGCTTTCTCCCTCCAATACTATTTTCTAAGTTTCATTGATGGGCCACATATCATGCAGTTTTGAATTGGTTTTTAAGATCACTCAGCAACCGTCTCTTGCCTTGCTTATTCCCTGTGAGATAACAGAAGCTGTTTTGACGAGAGTCACTGTTCAGAAAATTGCTCCACAAGATTACAAACAAAATGCCCTTCCAATGCACAGATCAGAAAGCCTCCCAGTTCAGAAGGTTGAGACACAAATGATTCATTATATAAAAGAGCGCAATGCTCAAATTTGTTCTACCTCAGTAAAGTGGAATAAGGTCAGTGAAATTAGGTCAGTGTACACATTTATGATCAAGTTAACATTTACTCCATAGAAAACTGAATATCCACTGCTGTATCATTATCCAATAGATTAGAGAACTGTCCTTTTATTATCCTATTCCTAACATTGTCTTCATTTTAATTATTGTAGTGCTTGTAGTTGAGGCTAAAGGAAAGTACCCATTCTAAGCTTGAAATTTCCCATGCATTGGCTCAGGCAAGTGGAAAAGTTATATATAGGTATATAGATATATAGATATAGATATAGATATTTTGAGAATTTAAACTCAATAAAACAAGCCTTTCTGGGGTATGAGAATTAGGAAATTGCTAGGTTTCTTCCAGTTTTGGAAATGTATGTTAACCTTTGTCCATCTACTCATAACTTAGTACCACAGGGTTTGCTACAGAGTGTTCAAACTTAGCATGTTCTTGGTCCTCCATAAGAACTTGTGCTCAGGATCAGTTTAAAAATATACAAATTATATATAAAATTTAAAAATTGTGTTGAAGATGGAACTTCCACAGAGCTGCAGCTAGGATTTGTAGAGCCCATCACAATATGTAGAAGTAGGACCTCTGTGCTGCCTCCATCCTCTGCAGCTGCTCCTCCTCCTAGGGTTGCCAGGAGTCCGGTCCAACTAATAGATGTCTGCTATTGACAGGGGTACTGGTAGTAGTATGGATTTTCAAATTAGATAATATTTTAAAGGTAAAATCTTTTGCTTTTGTTGTAACTTTTCTTATCTTGACAAATAAAGAGAATGTGATCCCAGAGCTAACAATGAATGGTAACCAAGGGCACGTCTACCCTACAAAAAAAAACAAAAAAAACCCTGTACAACAGCAAATCTAGGGTGACCAGACAGCAAATGTGAAAAATCGGGACTGGGAGTGGGGGGTAATATGATCCTATATAAGAAAAAGACCCAAACATCAGGACTGTCCCTATAAAATCAGGATATCTGGTCATCCTAAGCGAATCTCAGATCTCAGCTCATCTGACTCAGGCTCACAGGGCTTGCACTATGGTGCTAAAAATAACTCTGTAGCTTCATCCAGGCTTGGAGATTCACTGCTGCAGTATTTTTTTTGCAGCATAGCCATATCCTTAGAACAAATGATAATGACTTGATCACATTTATAATATGCAAACAGAATGATGTCCAGTCCAATGATATATTTATTTGGTGCTGTTAAAGGGCCAATTTCATAAAGCTGAAAACAATTAAGAGCTAAACAGCTGATTTGTAAGAATTTAATCATAAAAATTTGAATGATAACTGTGAACTGTTTACAAACACTTTACTAGATGCACCAAAAGACACAATCAAAGAAGAAGGTTGTATTGGCTATAAACCAGGATGATTACAGAAAGGAAGTAAAGGCAGCTATAAAAATCTAAAAATATGTAAATAAATAGGAAAAGGGGAAGCTGATAGTAATGAATATAAATTAGAAGCTAGGAATTGTAGACAATTGATAAGGGAAGCAAAATAACATAAGGAAAACTATATAGGCACTCCAATTTGCACACAGCACATACTCATAAAATGTGCAACAAAAGCATAATGTAAAGCTGGCTTAGCTAAACTACATTTTGTTATGCACCACTTTGGGGCTAAGAGCAAAGCAATATTAGTTAGAGGAAAACAGTGGTCTTGTTAGTATGTCCCCAATGAGAAGCACACCAATCCAGGGGAGTACAGTTCAGGGACAAACACTAATTGCCCACAGCCAGCAAGACCCAGTCCAACTCTGTACAACCATCAGAGAATAAGGGCTGATGCAAGATGAGAAACAAAGACAACCCATAGACAACCCACAGAGCTGCCGGAAGCAAAAAGAGGTACTAGCACAAACCCCAGTGCAAAGCACATCAACCTAGAGAAGAACCAAAGCTCATCTGGGCTGTTGTGTATGTGCACATCCAAAGAGACTTATGCTAAGGATGAGGTCAGAATGCATCATACAGCAAAAGCTGTCAGAGATCATCTATGACCAAGTGCTGTGTGGGCACTAGCTTGGATGACATCCAATAAATGCCATCAATGGTATGGCAGCAGCAAATTTCATTGCAACACAAGAACTTTGTTACAGTGAATCAGATACACTGTGAATGATATGAAAGAGGCACAGAAAACAGGCAATTTTCATTGGTACCCATTGTACATTCTCCTTCCAGTGTCTTATTATATAGATTTATTAGCAATGGGATTGTTTACTAGTGCTAAAAACATCTGTTGGGGTTGCTGTTGTGTACCCTCTAATGTTGCCTCTGCTTTTGTAAAAGCTGCAGCAACCACCCTGTTCCTGTATAGGAATGGTATGCTCCATTAGCCAGAACTTGCTTCTCACTAGTCACTAGTCTTACAAAACACATATAGAAACTATAGTAGGTGTTACTTTGTGCCCTGGTTTTGATGCATATCCTCTCCCTACAGGTATTTTGGCGCAACTTATGTGGGAGATGGGGGTACTATTCAAAAGGTAAAACCTAGGATACTTAGAAATTTTTTCTAACTGCCTCCTTGGTGTCCCTCTTCCTTCAGAAAGCAACAGCAATATCCATGGTTAATAGAAATGGTTGGATATTTTCTGATTAAATATTTTTCCACTGAAAAAAAATTCATCAAAGGTGAAAATGTTTCATGCAAAGATACTGTGATTAAAATTTGCTTAAAAAACAAATATTGGGGGGGAAAAAGCATTTTGATAAGGCTGAAACATTCCATATCAAGTTTTTGGGAATGGAACATTTTAATTTGCTGTTTCAAAATGACTTTTTGTTTCAATGTTTTAAATGTCATATTATAAAGTATCATATAAAATGAAAATGTTAAAATGGGAATACAACTTTTTGATTTTGTCAAAATAAAACATTTAGATCAACCTAAATTGCTTTTTTTTCAGAATTCAGTATGCACGAAATTTTTGAGATTGTTTTTATTCTATTCTGGAATGGAAGACATTTCAAATTGTTAAATTTGCCCAAAACAAAAAAATGCAGTTCCTGCACAGCTCTAAAGATTAACAATACTGATCTTCAGTTCTTATATACTCTCAATTTATTTTCTATCTAATGTGAAGTAGACTAAAGTGAACCAGTTTTGTAACCATTACCCATTTTCTCCGACCTTATGAAACTCTATAATGGGCATTATTCATACAATCATCATCCTCTTTTAATAACTCATCTGTAATGCAATTGCCTTTCCCAGCCTGAGTTATTTGTTTACTGTAGTTTTAAATCTCTTCCCACATAAGCTTGAAGTTCTGTTGTGAAGATGATTATCTACCATAGTGGAATGTGAGTTCTCTTTTTGACTCACACTTTGTCACAACATTTTCCCCAGCAATTACTTACTTACTCATTTCCCGACACTGAAGAATGAAGGGAATGTTTGGGGGATTTAAAAATAAAAATTATTAAACAAATGAAAAGTTACTTCAGTACAGTCCCCCTGTCACTTGGCTGCTGAAATTCCAGACACTATTTCTGGATGAATCTCTGCATAACTTATTCCACCACCTGTTGTATCTTTCAGTCATCTTTCACTCAATTGATACACTTTCATTGAAAAGCCATCTCAGCCACTCAGTTTACCTTGACCATTTTTACTATCTCATATATTATCCACTGCCACTCTTTTATTGGCCTTCCTTGTGCTAGTTTTATCACATAATTTTCAGGGTAACCTTTCCCATCACAGATAACAGCTGAGCTGAGTCTATCCTCTTGGGAAGGGGGCCTGATCCTACAGCTGTTTCATGAGTGAAACCTCTAGTCAGGGAAGGGAAACTCAGTCTCTTTGTTAGCACTCAAAATCATTTGTTCATTTCTGCTTAGCAGCTGTCCTTGACATTTGCAACTGCAAATCAGATGCATTGTGGTACTTTCTCCATTTGATGGGAAAGCCTGGCGTTTAGAACCAGTCTGTCTCTGGGAGCAGCAAGTCATGCTGTTAAAACTTTAGCTACTGAAATAAGTGCCACAGTATTTCACACAGAATAGTTCAAAGAAACGTGTGTGTTTTAATACCACTACAGAATAAAATGGAAACAGACATACTGTTCTTACAAAGAATTCATTATTCAGATGGCTTACCAACATACATGGAGCAGCAGCACCAGTTGTTATACTGAGGTTTCCAGTAGCCCTAAGAAACCCTAGCATTTAAAGTGGCGTTCTATATTACAGTGCTATAGCATAGGTTGTCTGTTCTCACATCATTGCCTTTTCAGAAGCTAGACATCCTCTACATTTTAATTTATTCACATCCTCTTGTGCAATGTAGTTACCTAGTTCCTCTATAGCAGAATACAAATGAACTTTTCATATGGCAGTTGGCTCTGCTCATATATTTGAGCATCATTCTGTCTCAGATTAAGAAGACTACCATAATGTAGGACTGAAATATTTAGAGGTGCCCTTACTATTATCACATGCTTTTACATCTGACTTGAGTATCTTGCCTTCATTCTGCTTACACAGATGGAAGTGGAGAGACCTCAGTGTTGAGCTAAAATTAATTCCCCAACTTGAAATGAGTTTACATCAAACCTTGTTTTTTCTCATGGTAAGGGTACAGAGGAGACAGTTCACTTTGCCATGGTCATTCACAATAATTTTCTCTATTGATTTATCTGTGTTAAGTTAGTTTAGCTGTGTTTAGTTAGCTTTTTGGTGGTTTGATAAAAGTAGCAGGAGGGATTTGTATAATTTTCCCTCTGCAACAGCATGTAACACGTAAACACTATACCTGCAGCTGTGCTGATGCTGATGCACAAATGAGTAAGCAAAGAAATTGCACTGATAGTTTCCATTCCAATAGGATGAAATGGCGAGTGCAAGGGGAAATCAATGTTTGCCAAATGTAAATTGACATTTGGGCCCAAAGTCAAGTGGGAGCTTTGCCTGAATTATGTCTGCAGAATAAATTCTCTCGTTTTCAAATTGCTGAGAATAACAGAGAAATATGGTTGTGGGAAGTGTAGTAGGTTTGTAATGGAGTCCTGCCCTTTCACACCAGCAGAGAATTTGACGCATACGTTGTCGAGCCCATTTAAAATGTCTTGTTCATTTTTCTCCTATTTCTACTGAATATTGCAGAGTAGTAAAACTCAGCCTACAGGATTAATAGTTAGTCTGCTGTCTCTCAGCAGGGAAGAAGCTTATGTGGGCTGCTGAAGATACTAATCAGCACTGAAATATTAGATGCTATGAAGCAAACTGATCAGATCCCACTAGCCACAAGACTTTGATATAAGGAGATTCCTAACCACACTATTCTGCGGTATATTTAAATAACTGCCTGGGAAGGAGGAATAACTTAGAGATTCAAGGTCCAGTCCTGGAAACTCTCACTTACATACATAGTCCTTACAAGAATAATCTCATTGGAAATAATGGCTCTTCTCATGTAAGTAAGGGCTAACTATTAAGTAAAGTTTTTCAGGCTAGGACCTTCTTTTAGTATATACCTGATAAGAAATGTAAACAAGAGTCTTTATGAATCTACTCTATCTCAAGCAGTATTTGTAATGCTTCTTCTCCTTCAGTCTTCTTTCCTATCCATGCAAGGATTCATGTTTTAAAAATCAGTAGGTGCCCCTTTCTGTATATTGTAATTATCATGTGTATTAAACAACACCCAAAATCTGTTAGATCAGAAAACTTATATTGTGGGAACAGAATTTCAATTTCCACACAAACCTTTGAAACATTTCTATTGGTAATTAGACATTATTTTCCAATTAGCTCATATTTAACCATTTCTTTTCTCTGTGGCACTTTATATAATGCACTTAAATGTTAGCTGTTACGCTTACTTTTCTGGTGATTTTTCTTATTTTGGTGCTTGAGAACCTAAATGCTTTTGCAAAAATCCCAGGAGTGAGGACAGAAATTCCAGCAGGACAGGTTGCAATTATATACATAAAAACATTCACCCTTAGTTTTTATTCTTAATAAATTTTCACAATGCTTGGGGGAAAAATAAACAGGGAGACACAGGACACACTGTTCAGTCCTGAATGTAAATTGATTAATATCCTAACTGAGCACAAAAGAAATATTTCCTGATAAAAAGACAAACATAACGAGAAATCAAGCTTAACAACTGCTGACAAGGTTGACTTATGGTGGAGGAGAATAAACATGTAAAACCTTCAGACTATCATTACAAAGCCAATGGATAACAAATGAGGCTTCATGAATGATGAATGATGGAGGCTTTTGATGACAACATTCTACAACCTAATTGTGAGAAATAAAAGGATATGAATTACAGCATTACCCGAAAGGACTGCAATTGATCTTTCAGAAATCTATAACTCAGGCCAGGTCTACACTGCGACTTTAAATCGGTTTAATGGCCGATATACCGATTTAACGCTGTATCCGTTCAGACGACGTCGTCATTAATATCGAGTTAAACGGCTCCTTAAATCGATTTCGGAACTCCTCCCAAACGAGAGGAGTAGCGCTAAATTCGATAGTGATAACTCGGAGGGGGTACTGAGGACTCCAGCTATCCCACAGTCCACAGCAGTCTCTGAAAATTATTTGCATTCTTGGCTGAGCTCCCAATGTCTGTAGGTTCAAACACAGTGTCTGGCGTGGTTCAGGGAACAGCTCCTCAGTTTATTTCCCCCACCACCACGTGAAAAAAAAAAAGGGAAAGATTGCTGTGCTATGGCGTTTGCTCAATGCACTCCGCGAAAAAGGCGCCAAAGGGTTGTCTGCTGCCTTCACAAAGGGAGGGGTGAGGCTGTACCCAGCACCACCCGGGGCAGTGTTTTCTGCCCCATCAGGCACTGTGCTCTCAACACGGAAGTGGGAACTATGGGATAGCTGAGGAACAGCTACCCACAGTGCACCGCTCCTGAAATCGATGGTAGCTTTGGACCATGGACGCAAACAATCGATTTCGGGATCCCACTGTGGACGCGCTAAACCGATTTTTAGATCTGTTTTGTAATATCGGTTTAAGCTAATTCGAAATAATCGTGCAGTGTAGTGGATGTTTTTCTACATTTTCAAATATATTGATTTCTATTACAACACAGAATACAAAGTGTACAGTGCTCACTTTATATTATTATTTTATTACAAATATTTGCACTGTAAAAATAATAAACAAAAGAAATAGTATTTTTCAATTCACCTCATACAAGTACTGTAGTGCAATCTCTTTTATGAAAAGTGCAACTTACAAATGTAGATTTTTTTTTGTTACATAACTGCACTCAAAAACAAAACAATGTAAAACTTTAGAGCCTACAAGTCCACTCAGTCCTACTTCTTGTTCAGAGCCAATTGCTAAGACAAACAAGTTTGTATACATTTATGGGAGATACTGCTGCCTGCTTCTTATTTACAATGTCACCTGAAAGTGAGAACATGGCATTCACATGGCACTTTTGTAGCCAGCGTTGCAAGGTATTTTGATGCCAGATATGCTAAAAATTCATATACCCCTTCATGCTTCAACCACCATTCCAGAGGACATGTTTCCCTGCTGATGAGGCTCATTAAAAAAAATGATGTTAATTAAATTTGTGACTGAACTCCTTGAGGGAGAATTGTATGCCTCCTTTTCTGTTTTACCCATATTCTGCCATATATTTCATGTTGTAGCAGTCTTGGGGCGTGACCCAGCACGCGTTGTTCATTTTAAGAACGCTTCCACAGCAGATTTGACAAAATGCAAAGAAGGTACCAATGTGAGATTTCTAGAAATAGCTACAGCACTCAACCCAAGGTTTAAGAATCTGAAGTGCTGTCCAAAATCTGATTGGGGTGGAGTGTGGAGTATGTTTTCAAAAGTCTTAAAAGAGCAACACTCTGATAAGAAAACTACTGAACCTGAATCACCAAAAAGAAAATCAACCTGCTGGTGGTATCTGATTCAGATGATGGAAATGAACATACGTCGGTCTGCTCTGCTTTGGATCGCTATTGAGCAAAACCCATCACAAGCAGAAACACACGTCCTCTGGAATGGTGGCTGATGTATGAAAGGACATATGAATCTTTAGCACATCTGGCACGTAAATATCTTGTGACGCCGGCTACAACAGTATCATGAGAACTCCTATTCTCACTTTCAGCTGACATTGTAAACAAGAAGCAGGCAACATTGTCTCCTGCAGATTGTAATCAAACTTGTTTGTATGAGCGATTGGCTAAATTAGGCGTGAGTTGACTTGTAGGCGCTAAAGTTTTACATTGTTTTATTTTTGAATGCAGTTTTTTTCCCATAATTCTACATTTGCAAATTCAACTTTCATGATAAAGAGATTGCAGTAAAGTACTTGTATTAGATTAATTGAAAAATACTATTTCTTTTGTTTTTACTGCGAAAATATTTGTAATTAAAATAAAGAAAATATAAAATGAGCAATGTACACTTTGTATTCTGGCTTGGAATTGAAATCAATATGTTTGAAAATGTAGAAAATATCCAAAAATATTCAAATAAAAGATATTCTATTATTGTTTAAGAGCACAATTAATCCTGATTAATATTTTTAATCGCTTGACAGCCCTAGTTTTAACACATTGATGAAATATCCAGAAAGTGTATTAACATGTCTTGAAAAAGTTCTCAAAAACCTGCTCCACTGAAGACTAAGAATATTAGCCTAGGTTAAACATACCTGAGCCATGCCTCCCCATCTCCCCCTCAAAGTCCTATGCCAGTGTTTCTCAAACTGGGGTCGCCGCTTGTGTAGGGAAAGCCCCTGGCGGTCCAGGCCATTTTGAAGCAAAGTGCCCCAAGGGTCAGTCCTGAGGCCAGTTTTGTTCAATATCTTCATTAATGATCTAGGGGATGGTGTGGACTGCACTCTCAGCAAGTCTGCAGATGACACTAAACTGGGAGGAGTGGTAGATACGCTGGAGGGTAGGGATAGGATACAAAGGGACCTAGACAAATTAGAGAATTGGGCCAAAAGAAACCTGATGAGGTTCAACAAAGAGAAGTGCAGAGTCCTGCACTTAGGACAGAAGAATCCCATTCACTGTTACAGACTAGGGACCAAATGGCTAGGAAGCAGTTCTGCAGAAAAGGACCTAGCGGTTACAGTGGATGAGAAGTTGGATATGCGTCAACAGTGTGCCCTTGTTGCCAAGAAGGCTAACAGCATTTTGGGCTGCATAAGTAGGGCCACAGCAGATCGAGGGATGTGATCATTCCCTCTATTCGACATTGGTGAGGCCTCATCTGGAGTACTGTGTCCAGTTTTTGGGCCCCACACTACAAGAAGGATGTGGAAAAATTGGAAAGAGTCCAGCAGAGGGCAACAAAAATGATTAGGGGGCTAAAGCACATGACTTATGAGGAGAGGCTGAGGGAAATGGGATTGTTTAGCTTGCAAAAGAGAAGAATGAGGGGGGATTTGATAGCTGCTTTCAACTACCTGAAAGGGGGTTCCAAAGAGGATGGATCTAACCTGTTCTCAGTGGTAGCAGATGACAGAACAAGGAGTAATGGTCTCAAGTTGCAGTGGGGGAGGTTTAGGTTGGATATTAGGAAAAACTTTTTCACTTGGAGGGTGGTGAAGCACTGAAATGGGTTACCTGGGGAGGTGGTGGATTCTCATTCCTTAGAGTTTTTTAAGGTCAGGCTTGACAAAGCCCTGACTGGGATGATTTAGTTGGGGATTGGTCCTGGTTTGAGCAGGGGGTTGGACTAGATGACCTCCTGAGGTCCCTTCCAACCCTGATGTTCTATGATTCTATGATTTACCTGCCCCGTCCGCAGGTCCAGCCGATCACGGCTCCCACTGGCTGCAGTTCGCTGCTCCAGGCCGATGGGAGCTGCTGGAAGTGCCGTGGGCTGAGGAACCTACTGGCTGCCACTTCCAGCAGCTCCCATTGGCTGGCAGCGGCAAACCACGACCAGTGGAAGCCACGATCAGCTGGACCTGTGGACTGGGCAGGTAAACAAACCAACCCGACCTGCCAGGGGCTTTCCCTACACAAGCAGTGACCCCAGTTTGAGAAACACTGTCCTATGCATTTTCAAAGATGAGATTATTTCATTTCAATCATCACCAATTATGTGTGAAAAAAGTTTCATCTTTTGAAAAATAGATCATTTTTCAACAAAAATTTCAATTAATGGTTGCTACTTTCTCTTTATGCATTCATCACTGATCCATTGAAATGTCATATTTCTCTGGAGCAGCTGTGAAGTATCTACATTGTCTAATGTGAAAAAGATTCACATCCCCTCTTTTTTTAGATTGGACTTCTAACTTATACCATTATTATTACATTCTATAAGGCTATTTTGTCATAGATTTACTCGGCAATTTAGTGCAGCTTTCAGAAGAGTTTGAAGTCCTGCTGTACATGAAAGTTTTTAGCTCTGAGTACTTTCGGGGTCAGGTTGTAACCATCTATGGTATCTATTGTGATAAGCTTAACATGTCCTTTTAAGAAATTTTCCTTTCAGTACCCTTTATTAATTTTTATTTCTCCCTGGTTTTAATAAGAAAAGGAGAATGATGTAGATTTCAGTTTAATCTCGTCTCCTTTTAAGCTGTGATGTTTTTGATTGTTAATTAGCCTTACCTGTGGCTGTTTGTTTTATACTTTATACTTCTGTGGGGGACTGTGTTCCATACAACCTTTCTTGCCATATCACTCAGCTATTTCATATAAGTACATATTTTCCATATTATCTGGTCTGTTTGCATGGTATGTGCCCAGAAAGTTTGTTAATAAATTTGCACTGTGATGGATTAGCTTCTGTAAAGATTTCTACCTCTGATGTTAAAACTCTGTATCTATTTTGTTTTAAATGTATTTTAATAAACCCTTGCCCTTCTGGTTTTCCATAGAGACTGGTTGAAGTGAGATGATTCGCTGCCTCATACACTCCACAGTCTCAATAAGACTGTTTGTAAACCAATAGTCCAAAGTCTACTTGCAACAGTTGGTTGAGTAGACATTTCTTTCCACAGATTTTGTATTGGATTATGTAAGCTGTGTAACTTGCCAGTATTAATATATTATCAGCTACAAAAGGGGGATCAGTGTTGGAGTGCCAACCTGAGAAAATAACTGGGTTATATCATTTGTATAAAAGTCTCTTTAGTAGTGCATTGGAGATTATATACTTGTTTCATTGATTTTGTCTTTAAGTGCTGTCTAATAGTAGAAAATTTTGCAAGGAAATCCAGCATCTCATGTGGTATTTTTACTATTAATAGCTCTTTGACAGTGTGTCGCAAGTATTTTTTTGGAATGATTGTACAAATGTAGTGAGGGTAACATTCTTACATTCATTTTGTAGAGAAGAAGAAGTAGCAATTCATATTTCTCTATCTTCTTCCCAGGTATTTTCACACCGCAAGGTACATTTTTCACCACATCAAACACATAGATATGTGGTGTACTTTCTACCCTACAGGGATAAGGATTTTCTTCTCCTACAGGCCAATAATTAGACAATAGGAAAAGGAACATTTCTGATGGTGAAAAAATCCAGATGGCTTTCAACAAGCATATTTCTCAAGCAGCCAGATACTCATCTCTGCTCCAGCTCCTTTACATGGTGTAAAATGGCCAGAGCAGCATAAAGAGATCCTAAACACCTCTGTGACGCATGGCTAGAAAGGGTTAAACATCCTGCAAAATAAATAACCCTCAAAAGACATGTGGGGAGATAATGTTTGTGTTTTTGTGCATTTACATATATATGAGTAGGGTAGACATTGTAATCAACAGTCCCTGTCTATACTATATTCTGATAATTCAGAGGTCAAAAGAACATCCTATCATATAATGAATTATAAACATGGGATATCTCCATATTCATCTCTCTTTGAAATGTACTGTGAATGGTGGAGGAACAAGCAAATGGCCTTATGTTAATTCGTATAGCTAAGTACTGGTGATGGACCTCCTTCAAAGTCATCCTAATTAACTTTTGTTTCCTGAGGAATTCCAACTTGCCAGAAGACATGAAATTGTACACAAGATCCTTGGGTCCTAACTCTGTCATCTCAGATCTGCTCGGACTTCATCAGAGGAAGTTTGAGTTGCAAGACTGAGACTCCAGTTATGCTGGTACGCCCTGAATATGAGATTTGGACATTGGGCTATAACCTATGAACTGAATTCTAAAGGAACTCTTTAGAATTACGAAGCTCAGCATCTCTGCTATGAATCTGCACCTCAGTTAATTGAACTCATGTCTGTATGTATATTGATATTTTAACTATACTCTCTCTCTTTCTCTCTTTTGTTTTTTAATAAATTTTAGTGTAGTTAATAAGAATTGGCTGTAGCGTGTATTTGTGTAAGATCTGAAATATTCATTAACCTGGGAGGTAATGTGTCTGATCCTTTAGGATTGGTAGAACCTTTTCTTTTATATGATGAAATAAGATTTATAGAAATTTTCATCCTATTTGATGTGAGTACCTGGATGGAGGCCTGAGGCTGGACCACTTTAATGGAACTGTGTTGTTTGGACTTCTGAGTAACCAGTAAGATAATAAAGAAGCTGTTCTATGTTGGCTTGGTAAATCTAAGCATTGGAATATCCACCAGCTTTATGGGGATTGTCTGCCCCATTCTTTGCAGTTCACCCTAATTGAGTGACCACAGTTGGCTCCACACTAGGACCTCGGTCACAGTCCCATATCCTCCCCTGGCAGAAGCACTATGGAACATAGGTGAGGGGGCGGGGTGGGTAGGGGTAGAGGGGGTTCTCAGAGAACCCATTCACAAGCCCTGGTGCAGGGGGCATGCTAGAGGCTGGTCTGGGAAGCTGCCATAAATTAATAGGCCCCAGGGCTATCTCAGTATTCTAGGGGACTCTTCAGTCCCCAGAGCAGCCCAGGAATGGGAGGGCATAAGGATGATTTAAAGTCACCTTAGCCTCCCCTCCCTTGTGTCTGTTACAGCTATCCCCCTATTCCATTTTGTTTCTTACAGCTGTCCCCATACTCCATTTTGTTCTCCTCCTAAGTTGTTTACCAGGGCCACTACCCTTCTCAAAGGGAGGGCACCTTAAAGTTGTTTACCAAGAGCCATTGCCCTTCTCAAAGGGATGGCCACTTGTGCTAAGTGGGACCACTGCCCTGTGCAAAGGGTTAGTCCTGTTATCACCTTGTTAAACCTGGGCTCGGTGTAGGGTAGGCAATGTCCAGAGCTGCAAGACCTATTGTGTTTTTAAGATCCTGGGCATGAGTCATAGGCCTCATGTGCTTTTGAGTCACCTATTGCACAGGACTCTGCCCAGGCATGTCTCTGTGCTCACCCTACTGTTTTTTCCATGTGCTCCTCCCCTGTGACATAAGAGGGAGCCTGATCAAAGTACTGGGGAAACTGGCCTGAGTTTTGCCTTTAAAAACAGAACATTTTTGAAACTAAATCAGAAGGTTCCTGCAATTGCCTGCTGGTCTGAATCGCAGGGGTTCTGGGGTGGTCCTTTTCTCCGCTCTCGTTTATTTTGAGCGTACCCCATTTTTAACCCCTCCCACGAAAGAAAGAATTGCTGCCCTGAGAGATCTCCTGATTATTGAGTGGTACCTAGCCTCTGATGTTCTTGCTGTTTACTTCTGCTGCTTCCTTTGGGGCTGGTAAGAATCCCTCTGTGAAACTCTCTATACTTTTATTTTATTATTTTTAAGCTGCTGGCTCTTGGCTCCCCATCCAGCACACAGACTCAAGCTAAACCTTGGTCTCGTGGTCTAAAACCTTTCCTAACTCAGCCGCACTTTGCTGCTAAAAATAAGTTTGTGCCCACTGCTAAGCTCTGCTCCTGTGGCTTTGCCTTGGGGGGCCTCGTCCTGGCTTCCAGCTGTATCCACTGCTGCAAGCCACCATCCTTGGGATATACCACTCGCCCTCTGTAACTTCCCCATAACATAAGGTGCACCATAGGTGTTTTCTAGTTTAATATAGTCACTAGTTTTGTTAAGATTATAGAGCTTGTAGTTTCACCTGCCTTGTAATAGTTTGCTGCTTTGTTTGCTCCGTATAGTTGCTTATTATACTTTTGTCTTAGAATTGTGATATTTTGTTGTTTTTGCCTAAGTTGTGGTTAAGATAGGTAAGCAAATTGTGATATTTGCTGGCTTCTCCCTCTGTATAAGGCTTTGTCTGTTTTTCCCCCGCTCAGCAATCCCACCCCAGTGTGCTTCTCCATGTCCTTTTCTGTTACACAATCCTTGCTGCACGCGAACTTCCCAAACCCCTTGCTGTTTCTCCCCCTGTATAAACTTTGTCTGTTTTGTTCCCCGCGCTCCAGTCCCCCGGTGTGCTTCTCCCTGTTCCACTCCTTGCTGCCTCTCCTCTGCAATAACTTTTTGTCTGTTTTTTCCCCCACTCAATTCCCGCCCACCCGGTGTGCTTAAAACCTCTCCTAGCCCGTTGTCCTTACTTGCAGGCTTCAAAGCCTTCTCGCGCTTCCAGCCACAACTCTCCTCTCATCAGTTGCCACTAATACATTTACTTCCCGCCCCTCTCCTTTCTTAAACCCAGCTTTTAGGTACACTCTTGCTATCACAGCCTCACAAATTTAAGTCAGTAATTCTCTTGCATTGCATAATTTCAACTTATCACCCATATTGCTGATATACTTTGTATTTACATTAATACCATTGTGTTACATTGTATATAAGGCCACCAACCACTTAATACATTCTATCAAAGATTGTTAACCATTTTTTATAGAAGCTAGCATTTTATTTTGCATTTCTTTTTGGTACGTTTTGCATTTCACACGATATCTAGAATTGTTGCTATATAAAGTTGAGTTGCTTATTGACTGTACTGTATCCCATTGTGCTGAACCCCACTTACTTTACCCCACTGTTAGAACTCCCTGCACTGTTCAGTAAGAAACCCCCCCCATCACTGTCTGTTGTAAACACCCTATACACCCCATCCCTTCGTATTTTATTGTTAAATTCCCACCACTTCCTTTTTCCTTTAATAAAGAAATTACTTGGCACCCCACCTGTTTGGTAATTGCTCCCCAAGATCCCATATACCTGCTGGCAGGGACACCCTGGACTACAAAAAAAATTGTGCTGCATCTCTAGCACAGAATCTCACCCCAGGTGTTTAATAGTCTAGAGCACTGATATCTGAGCTGGCCAATCTTAGCAAATGGAAAATCTCCTCTGAGCTGTGTTCAGCACAACTCAGAGTAAGAAACAATACAGGAACCCCATAGTGAGTCAGCATATGCTGAATTGTACAGTTTTATCTACACCTGTGCTCCCTTTTTTCTTTCATATTGGCTAAAATGTTTTCCTAATTAGCTCCTAGTGACTGTTTTTAATTGCTATTTTATCTAATAGTTAAGACTATAGATTTTTGTCATCATATGATTTCCATCATAAGAATTTTGACTTGTAGGGTTTTTTTTCATGAATAGTCCTGGTCTTTTCAGCCCAGGTTGCTTCTACTGACTAAGATGCTTCCTTGAATTCATACACATTTATAACTTGCTTATTATCTTTGGTGTTTTGCTCACTTTTTATATACTTAAACTAATGGCAGCTGATTAACACTTTGATAATGGAAAATAAATACAATCATAATTAAAATATTGCAGGCCATGGCTTTTTAAAACTAACATAATGACTTTTGCTTCCCTCCTCTTCTCCAGACCCCAACAATCAACAGTCTTACTAAGCTGTAACATTTACAAAATGGACTTAATGTCACAGGATGGCCTATTTTTCCTTATAGGTACTCAATTCTTTGACCCCATCAAAGGAATAACTATTGTGTTTTTCTCTAAATCTTGGGTCTGTTGAACAGAGACATCCAATATAGTAATACTTTTTGTTATTCATACTTCCCTGCCTTCTGTTTCTGTGCTTGCCTCTTTAAAGAGTCAGTAAAATGGAGATCCTCAAGTGATATTTTTTCCTAAACACTAAGAGGGTTGTCGGAAACATTTCTCACTTAATAGGAATCAACATTTATCTCTTGTTGGATCATTGTCAGGCAGAGGATGAATTAGATCAGACGTTGTCAATGTTTTCTTGTGCAGTTCTTTCTCAGATTTGTTGTTTTTCTTTTTAAGTGTTATCAGTGGTCAATGTGCAACACCGTACAAAAATCTTATGTATATCATATTTTTTACATCCTAAATGGTGCCAAATAATATGGGTTTTAGATGGGAGTTCAGTTCACCAATACTGATATTGTCTCTAAGCTCTGGTATTTTCTGATAATGATAAATGTATTACCTTGAATGACTCATACTAGTTGAATTTTAGGCACCGTTGAGACAAACAATGGTTTAGAATAGTTTGATTTTCTGAATTAATATTATAAATACAAGTTTGAATTCTCACAAGTTTTGCACTGTTTCTCCCTGCTTATTTTTCATTTCATATCTAGGACATATCTGCAAATTATTGAAATCAAATAGCAATATCCACACAGGGCTCCAGATTATTTTCTCCTATGGAAGGGGATCTGTGGGGAGGAAATATCACATGGATCCCCTCACAGAGATTTTCCCACAGTGTCCAGTTGTTGGATATGATTTGCTTCCCTGAAGGAAAAGCTGTCAGCCTGCCTTCCATACCTGACAGGTTCCTCACCCTCACCCCCACCATCTGTGAGATGTCAGGGGTATCTGTATGGTGCCTCTGGTTCTTCCTTTTAGCACTGTATTGTTAAGCAGAACTACTAAGGACACCCTCCGGTCAGTGCAGCAGGGCTGCCCGGGGGGGCAAGTGCGGCAATTTGCCCCAGGCCCCTCAGGGGCTCCATGATCCCTGGCCCAGCGGCGGTCTGGGTCTTTGGCCGGCATTTCGGCGGTGGGGGGGCCTTCAGTACTGCCAAAGATGCAGAGCGACTGAAGGGTCCCCACGCTGCTGAAATGCCTTCGAAGACCTGGACCGCCGCCAGGTGAGTACAAGCGCTACAGCTTCCCTGCTTTGCTCCAGGCCCCCTGAATCCTCTGGGCGGCCCTGCAGTGCAGTCTCCAAGAGGCAGGCTCTGTAGAGACAATAATGCAATCTCAAACTGTTTGTCTTCTCTTCTACCATGTTCTTGGAGCCAGAGGAGCAAAGTACATGTTAGCACACCTCTCTGCTCACCCCGCCCCCCTCCCCCACTCCCTTTTCCAATCCAGTCACTCCTATATTCTGAGCCACCATCCCCTACCACCATGCAGACTCTAGGTCCCTCAGGGAGGCCTCATGGGGCCCAAAATTGGGTGAATCATGCCATAGAGGTAGCTGAGCCTCAACCCTTTACTTGTAGAATTGATATTAGTTGCACATAGAGCCTTCCCTAGAGCTTTCCCTACACACATGGATCTGTGGAGGATGATACAGACCAAGCTTAGAAAATTTAGAAGAGAAAATAAACAGCCCCATTTATAATGAAGTAAGTTTAGACCATACGAATGTCCATTCATATCAGGTACTCATATTTACTGAGTTCTTGGTCATTGATTTCTAAAAATCTATATACTTTACTACACATTACTTTTGACTCTTTCCACATTGTGCCAAGAAGTCTTATTGATCCTAATGTGTTCAAGTAACACTACCATATATTCCTATGTTACATATGTTGATCTATTTGATACATCCTATCTGCAACATATTGTGAAAGCATTACTCGGCGTATGGTAAAGACCTAACCTGGTAAATATTTCTAATGAGACTTCTCATGCTTCTGTGGTGAACAATGAATTTATGAAAGTGATGGAAAGTATTTATACAATATAGAAAATGTAGGCATGCTAACAAATGCATTTTCTGTTGTATATCTCAGCAAGAATCTAAGTTTTAACTAATGCAAATTGCGTTTATTACAGATAATGATACTTGGAAATTTCTTATTGGTTCAAATGGCATTGGTCTTTTTAGTGGGATGACCACCCACTCCAGCCCTGGAGGGGTTGGAAAAGCCCTGCAGAGGGTAGGGCTGGGCAAGGTACAACCCTGGCTGAATGGTGGAAGTGGCTGCAGCTGGGGCCACACCCCAAACTGAGCAACAGGGCCTTATAAGAAGGCCAGGGAAGCTAGAAGCAGCAGTCTCTCTCTGACTGGAGAGAGAGAGAGGCCTGGCTGCTGGGGAACTCACCCAGCGGACCCAGAGTGAGGCAGGGCTAAGGAAAGGCCTTAGGACCTGGGAAACCCTAGACCAGCAACTCCCCAGGCTTCAGGAACTAGTTTTAGGCCTACCTAGGTGTTGGGCTTGAAGAGGGGCAGCCGGAGGGTGCGTAAAAGCAGCCAGTCCAAACCCCTTGTTGCTGGTGATGATCGGCTGATACACTGCAGTCTGCCCCAGGGCGTGGGGGCTAAACAAAGACTGGCAGTAGCCACGACTGAGGCAACATGGGGACAGGGGGTGGGGGTTCCCCTGGGGTGGGGAAACCCAGTAAGACTGTGGGGAACTGCAGGAGGCATAACCCTGGGATAAGGGCACCAGGGTCCTGAGAGAGACACCGGGCCAATGGCAAGTGGATCACTGCCCTGCAGAGGGCATTCCTGGGTCAAAGAGCTAATTCCCAAGGATGACCAGCAGGAGGTGCTGCAGGGGTGAGTGTGCACTGTGCTACAGTCTTGTATTGCATAAAACAATTCATGGTCAATAACCTACCAAGGGAATTCTCTTTTCTGTGTCATTGTTATAAACATTATCATGCAATACTCAAAATCTTTCAATGCACAATAAAGTGTGAACACCTAAATACTGATCTTCTCAGTAAAAAGAGTACTTAGTATGTATATGGCCACCCAGTCCTGCAAACAGTTATGGTCCTGCTTAACTTTACCATCATGAGAGTCCCACTGATTTCAAAGAAAGGGTATGCAAGGTTGAGGCCTCACTGTGCTTCATTACTGCATGTATTCTAAGGGACAATTGAAAAGGGCATTTTATTGATGTTAAAAAAATAAGACTGATTTTTGCACCCATAAAAATAACTACCCAATAATGCGCAATTAATCAGTTTTCAGCGCTGTGTGTGGGATTGTAGGCAAAATTTCCTTTATATTTCCTCCAGGTGATATTCACCCATATTAAGGGGGCCAACACATGGCATACTTCACTCACAGACAGTTTTACTTAAGCTTTGTGCAAGTGGGGTGGATTTCATTCTCAACTAACATGGTAGAATTTTATTTCGCAAGTGCATTTTTCCTTCCATGGCAGTCCTCATCAGGACTTCATGTGTAAGAGACCTGGTTCCTTCTCCACTAACAGATCCAAATTTTATAAAATGAGATTAATTGTACTAATCTCCAAATGTAAATCCTGACTGGGATTGAATAACATTTCATATTTCATAGCATTAATTTTACTTAGTAGAGTAAATCTGGCCTTAGTTATATTATGGCTTTAATATGACTTGTTCAAAATTTTGGCAATAACCTCTTAAGTAGAGCAGCGCAAAATGCGGGATTTCTGGTTCATGAGATACTGATGTTTTGAAATTTGGTTTTGTTCCAAATCAGAACCCTGACTGTGATTTGACAAAAGTTAATCAAACCCAACTCACTTTCATCGGAAAATTTCTGAATAGTTCTACTTTTAATCCTTTAGAAAGAATCAGTGTTATTTACTATATTCTGAGAAGATGTTTTAATAGGATTAGGTGGAAGTATGGCATGCTAACACAGTCAGGCTGGAATATGTTACTTGCACTGTGGCAAGTTTTATAGTAAAAAACAAGTAATTGGACAAAAATTAACAAAGCGATAAAAAACAGAAGACAACTCATTGATTTAAGATTTATATTTATTGTGTTAGATCTTTTGCTTGGGATGGCTGCAATCTTTTGCTTAAGCAGTCCAAGAATACTCAGCTGTGGAACACTAATGACTCAGCCTGTCCACCCAATACCCAAGTGCTACACACTACTGCCAACCCCAAGCATTTAAAAATCATGAGACTGGCTTAAATATTATGAGGTAGGTTTAACTAATAACTTTTTGGCTGGGGGGTTAGTTTTTGCCTTCTTATTTTGGGGCTTTAGAGCTCATGTTTTCCAGCTTTTCTCTGCAACTATGAGGGCTTGGTACTTTTATGAGATTCTCATGAAAATCACATGACTCTTGCAGCTGGGGGCTTTAAGAAGAACACCAAATATTCCAAGAATATCATTTAAACCTGCAAATTGGCAACACTGACTACAATATTGTCTTAGGTCAGCCACTAATTTTCTCTGTTTTAATTTGCTTTAAATCCATCCATCCAGGACTCTAAGCACATGTACAGATTTCAACAATAAAAGTGATACAGTAATCAGTTAGATAAATATCCAAAAGCTAAAATCACAGACTTCCCTAAAATGGCAGCTATTCCACACTATCCTCCTCCAATTCATCTCTCTCCCTCTCTCCAAATCCTCAGAAAATAGTAAATTGAAGATCTTGAAAACCAAATACAGTTACACAGAAAATGGAAAAACTTCAGATCTCTGGAAAGAGACTTATTTAGAGTATAATTGCTTTTTCTACTGCAGATACCCTCTACCAAACTGGTGATCTAATATGGTTGGGAGCTCTTGTATCAGCCATATCACTTAGTTTTTATTAATTGATATAGAACATAAAACATGTTAAAAGAACATTGAGTTTGCAAAGTCAAGCATGCACAGTCTGATCAACATGTAGGAGATGAGAGGAAGAAGCATGTTCAAGACAAATGGGAACTTCAGAAAACTGAACTGCCAAACTCTAACAAGTCTCTGCTGGAGTATGCGCAAACAGACTTAACCAAATTTGGATGATTTTTAACAGCAATAGCAAAAGGCACTTCCTTCATGCTAAGGAGTCACCTTTCCCTCTATTGCCACCTGCCATCAAATTTCAAGTTTCTGCTCCAAATTATGAAGCCATTTGATCTTCTCAAGAAAACTGTTAAGAGTTCTTTTAACATGGGCAAAAAAACCCCAAACCAAATAAACAAAAAACAACCACCAACAACCATTTCCCCTAATCTCATTCGCTGAAATAGCTGAACCATTTTAGCTGAAACTTTCCCCCAAGGTTCAGCTTCAGTCAGATCCCAGGATGGAAAATTTCAGCTGAAATTGTTTGTTTGGCAAAGTTATAAGCAACTGAAAACAGGATCATAATGGAACTAATGTTGCCACTACCTATAAGATAAGCATTAATATAATGCAATAATGTTTTATGTCTGTTCCATGTAATTTATGGCATTTTATGATTGCAGTGTTTATTCTGCATGGATAACCATACTAATTTTACATCTAAGGTAAATACAATTATTCTTAAAGTATGATCTATGCATTGATAGTGCAGTGACTGTGTAATTAAAGTATCCATTATGTGCTCAGCAGCTGCTAACAGATATCTTTTGATAGATAGTTTTAGTAAGAGGAAATCTTAGCTATGGCTTGAGAGTTCTCTCTCACTCTTTTTGAAAAGTGTCATTGGAACAGACCTTTAAATGGTCAGAATGGGCTTTAGTTTACATTTTTTTCTGAAGAAAATTCACCTCCCCCTCTCAGCATCTACAGTACAGTGCATTCTTTGTACCAACCCCAAAGTGGTAACTGGCAGTGTGACAGCCTAGAGAGGTCAAGAAAGAACAAGGCCAGAGATGGTCATAATTTGGTGCATGACTGTCCTTAACAAATAACGTATACATAGAATTTGTATAGCAGATAAAGAGCAGTATATGCTTTAGGGTAAAATTCAGCTGCCTGGGGGAACCATGCAGTTAGTTCTCAATTCTGTAAGTGTCTTTATGTGATCAGAGCTACACAGTGTTCAATAATTATCACATGTTCACAGCTGGATCTGGGCTTGAGAGTGGATGGTAGCTTCAATACTTAGAAGCTAATTCAGCCCTGTGGTAAGTGAAAGCCTCTCCCATTGACTTCCTTGGGATTTCTCCCACTTTCTCAACCTGGGCCATCTTCAGGATTCAGATATATCTAAACACATCTGGAATTATATAGAAACATGTCTTTAGTTTAAGGAAGCTCAATATGGGTTACAAATGCAAAATGGCTCCCTAGTATTTGTCTTCCCTGAAGGTACTCTGATTCTGCTTTGAAATGGGATTAACAGAAGTACTTGTATGGATCTGCTGAAATCGCAATATCTTAACAGTTATGCTGAAAGATTCTTCCACATTGTACTTGGAATATTTACACAAAACCATCAAACATCACAAACAGAAGAGAGATTTTGTATCTCCTATGCTGGGACTCCATCATGTCATATTTACTGTGCCTACTAGGAATATATGGAAAGGCTGGTATTTGGATTTGAGGTTCCTAGTATTTGGATCCCAGTTCCCTCTGGGCTTCACTGGGTCTCAAGTGGTGCCTGGGTCTTGTGCTGAGGGCTGAAGCAGCCCTCTGTGCAGTTGTGAATTACATCTGCTGCAGATTAGATACAGACAGTATTTTCTTCTCCTGTTCTTTTCTTTTATAAGGACAAATTCTAAAGAGCACATCTTACTGCTACTTTTATGGCCGCCAGTCTGAATGCCATACTCCCATACACACCTCTGTAAATCAAAAGAAATAGTAAAATAAACATTCTTGCAGAGTGGAAAAGTTGTCAGACATATACCCATAGAAGGATGAAATGTTAAATTTGTGCAGTGACTAAATCTTTTTAAAGGACTGAAACCCATTAGAGCCGTTCGGAAATCAACTGGGATTAACACATGCATTAGATACTAGCAAGGGATTATTGTCTGAGAAGGAATGGTCTCTGTGCAATAAAATTGATTCCATTACAGCTTTTAGTGGTGTATTTTGTATTGCCAAGAAACGTACAGGAGCTACCCATGTGGGGCCTGAAACTGTGCACAGAGCAGCCAAAGTAAGACTCATAATCAGTCTCCTGACAGGAGAAGCTCTGGACTGTGCTTTGCCACTAATGGAACAACAGAATCTGACACTGTTGAACTGGGACTCCTTCTTCGATGCCTTCTCAATGAGCCCCACCATGTTCATTCAGCCAAAGCAGCCCTGCAAAAACTACAGCAAGGACAGGGGGCAATGACCTCCTTCACAGCTCAATTTAGGTGACTCACCTCAATACAGAGTGGAATGAAACAGCTCAGATTTACCAGTCTGATGGGGACCACATGAAGTAATCAAAGATGAGCTACCCACATGGAAACTGTGGCCCATCCAGATGTCTTCATCGACCTCACTATATGCTTTGACAACAGGCTGCACAAATGAAGCAAAGGGGGTAGGGGGCTGCACCACCATCTAGCCAATGTTCCCCAGTACCCATCTGCAGCTTAGTCCCAGAAGCAATGCAATTTGACATGGTCTGTCATGATGTGACCTCCAAGGAGAGGGAGTGTCGCTGACACCATGGCTTGTGTTTCTACTGTGGAGAATCTGACACAGCTTGTCAGCTGCATGTCACAGGCTCTCTTACAGAAAAAGTTGAAAAATGACCAAGTCTATGGCCAGTAAAGGGGACCAGCCTAGGCAGACCCTGGGATATCCATCTCTGCCCCCCCACTTCTTCCTGAAGCACGTCCAAGGCACAGTGACTCTCCATCGCACTTACAAGACCAGGTTTGCCAGCACTCTAGTATTGTGGACAATTTCATAGACACCAATATGGCACAAGCCTTTGACATCCCACTGCAGCAAAAAATGGCCGCCGACCTCATAGAGACTATAGGTGACTCACTCCTGTCTTCAGACCCAGTAACACTAGGAACAGTACTAATAGAAGTTGTTATCCAGGACTAAAGAGAGATCCTATGGTTCAGAGTGATCCACTTGCCACACTCCCCCATAATTCTCAGCATCTCATGGATGGCCACTCACAACCTGCAAGTCCTTTGGCGTGAACAGAAAATTAGTTTCTACTCTGAATTCTGTCAGCAAGTTTGCCTGTGTGCACCATCAGATGAAACTTGGCTTCAAGATACATCCCTCCAGCCTGAGTCCAGGATGCCACCAGAGAGCCTGTAGGCCCAGGCTGTGCTCCAGCTGGGACCCCCATCAAAACCAGTTCCTGTTCTTCCCACCAAATACCATGACTACATGGATGTTTTTGAGAAAAATAATGTGGGTGCCCTACCACTGCACCATAACTATGATTGTCCAGTTGAACTGCAACCTGGAACTAAGATATCTTTCAGCTGCACCTATACCATGTTGGATCTGGAGCTGGACACTTTGCAATCCTATCTACAGGAGAATCTGGTCAAGGGATTTATCTGTCCCTCCACCTCCCCTGCTAGGTCCCCAATTCTTTATGTTAAAAAGAAAGATGGACCTCTGTGTTTATGTATGTGTTACAATGCAGGCCTTCATCATCAAGACCAATGCAGCCAATGTTGCAATCAAAGCAATACTTTCCCAAAGATATTGCCCCCAACATCACTGGTTCCCTTGTGCCTACTATTCTCAGAAATGCACACCAGCAGAACAAAATTATGAAGTTTTAGATTGGAACTTCTAGCAATCAAAGCCACATTTGGGGAATGGTGCAATAACCTTGAATGTGCCAAAACACCCATACAGATGTACACCGATCATAAAAGCTTGGAATACCTTCATAAGGTAAAGGCACTGACAAAGACTGTTTCGATGGATCCTGTTCTTCACACACTTTCATTTTACCATTACCTATCACCCAGGACCCCAGAACAAGGCAGCTGATGCTCTGTCCTGAAATGGGAATATCTCCCTGACCATGGTCACTCCCGCACAGAGCTTCCATGCAACTTCAAGCCCTGTAACTTTGTGAATGCTGCTATTCTCCAAGACTTCTTTCCCCAATCCATTCTGCTGGGAAGGAGGTGTTTCTCCCCAGGGACTTTAAGGCAGTAAGCAAGGGACAACACAAGGTACAAGATGGCTTGCTCTACATCAAGTGCAGCATATACATTCCACTAGGATACCCCTAAAGGGAGGTGCTATGGCTGTGTCATGATGCTCCATAGCCAGGCACTTTGAGTGCCTCAAGACTTATCACTTGATTGCCCACTTCTTCTGGTGGCTTGGATATGTGCAACAGTCCACAGCTACATTGACTTCTGTAACCTATGCCCTCACACCAAGAAGCCACACACAAAGCTCCTTGACATCTTAATGCCTGCAGAAAGACGGTCTAACCCCAGGGGTTCTCAGACTTTTGTACTGGTGACCCCTTTCACACAGCAAGTCTGAGTGTGACCGCCCCCCATACATTTGAAACACTTTTTAATATATTTAACATCATTATAAATGCTGGAGGCAAAGCAGGGTTTGGGGTGGAGGCTGACAGCTCACAAGCCCCCATGTAATAACCTCGTGAGAGGGGTCCCGGCCACCAGTTTGAGAACACATGATCTAAACCCTGGACAGCATTTATCCTACATTTTAAAGTGAGCTCCCTGTATCTGACAGGCACACAGTCATCCTCACAGTGGTAGATCAACTAACTAAAACGGTCCACTTTGCCGGCTCCATCATGCATCTCCACAGAAGAAATAGCCCAGCTCCTGATGACACACCATCTGTTTTCATGGACTCCCTGAAAAGATCACGTCTGACCACAGGCCACAGTTCATGTCAGGGTTTTGGCACAAAACTCTACAATTGCTTGGAGACCATGCTTATAAATCCTCCATTTACCATTCACAAATGGAGTGCCAGTTTGAGACAGTTAATCAGGTTTTAGAGCAATACTTGAGATGCATTATGAATTACCACCAGAAT
Organism: Chelonoidis abingdonii; assembly: GCF_003597395.2. NCBI lineage: Eukaryota > Metazoa > Chordata > Testudines > Testudinidae > Chelonoidis > Chelonoidis abingdonii. The sequence continues at coordinate 132,536,227 of NC_133770.1, forward strand.
AATGTGCAGCCCTCTTGTCCTAAGCAGAGTTCACCTATAACAACATTGTCCATGTCTCCACCAAGCACTTCAAGTTCCACCGCCATCTCCACCCGATGTACCTACCACCTCAGCAAACCGCATAGCTTCTGACTGGGTCCATCAAATCCATGAAGCCAAGGAGGAACTTAAAACACATCTTGAAAATTCCAAGAAGGATTACAACCAACATGCAGACCGTCAGCATCTAGAAGGCCCACCATTTGCTGTGGGACAGAAGGTGTGGCTTTCTGTACAACACCTCTACACAGACTGACCGTGTTGCAAACTAAACCAGCAATACCTAAGCCCATACCCGACCAGCTAGCTCATCAACCCAGTAATCATTCAGCTCCAACTACCCAGATCCTTCAAGGTGTTTCACGTTTCTCTCTTGAAGCTATACATCATCAACCCCTTTTCACATCAAACACTACACCTCCCACCTACCCCCACAGTGCAGGTCCTAGGTCACAATGAGTATTAGGCCTATGAGATGCTGGACTCAAAAATTGAACAGGGATCCCTCTGCTATCTTGTGAACTGGGAGAGCTGTGGCCCAGAAGAACAAACCTAGGATCCAGTTTCCCAGGTCCATGCTCTTGACCTCATGGCAGGCTTCCACACAGCTCACCCAGCTAAACCCCTATAGCAGAGAGTAATAAAGGTCCAGCAAGTCTCAAATCCAAACCAGAAGAATTCTCAGGGAGAAAACACCTCCAACTGCCACCCAGCAGCAGCTATAACCATCTTTCACTCCCCTACGTGTTACCTGCTGCAGGCACAGACCACAGGAAGTTCCACCTCAGGGACCTACCTACAGACAGCAGCTTCATGGTGCCTAATTGGCTCCCTGACCTATATTAACTGAAGGGGCATTCCAGAAGTGTCGAGGCAATACCACAGATCACCAGCTAGCTGCCACAACCACCCTGTACCTGTTCCTGAACTCCCACTATTTACCTTGGATCTGACTTGGACTTTGACTCCTGCTTGAACCCTGAAACACTCACATGGACCCTGATACCTTGTTTTGACCATGCCCAACCTATCTCCAGCTCTGCCTTTTGGCCTGACCAATGACCCTGATACTGACTCCGAATCCTGACAGTTTTTCTTTCCTACCAAGTTCCTCCCACTAGTCTCACCTACCTTTTACCCAGGATCCTGATAGCAGTGGTATGGCACAAAACACTGCCACAACTTGGTAAATAATATGAGAGTTGACTCAGCATGTTCTGCTAGTTCTGATGAAAGATGACCTATGTATTTGAGTAGTGACGCAATTTTTATGTACAAAAGTGGACATGACTATGTGTTTGCATTTTATTTGCTTCAATTGTTATAAAATTAATCATAAAAGAAAATGTCACATTTTGAGTCTTTTGGACCCAAAATGATATCTATGAAGCCTTTATTTTAATGTACAATTCAGGCTTGATTTTGCCACATGTTGGAATAAAGATTGATTCTAATACTATACATCGTAATATGTATGTCATGAATGTAATAGACACAAAGTATAAACAGTTACATATTATGGAGCTATGTTAATTAATTATACTATTTCCTCTTCTTCTGACACCAGTTTCTCCTCCCTGCCAAACAGTAGCAGATGTTCAGGGCTTTACAGATTAGCTTCCCAATGAGGGAGAAATCGGTAATGCAAAGTCTGGTACATTTTAAGTGTAATTTCCTTTATTTACATGCATGAATCCTGAAATAAGATGGTTAGACAGCAGGCCGGCCAATCCTTTCTTCCAGGAATTTCAGGCCAACACCAAAGCCTGGTTCTCAACAAATGACTGACTTAAGAATTGACTCTGCTCATAGCCCAAGGGAAAGAGCAAACCTTCTCCCGCTATGCGCAGCTCTTTCTTCCAAAGCTGACTCTACATGCACCTTTGTAAAATCCAAAGCTAACGCCACCCAGCAGGTGGTTCCCAAGCATCAGAACTTGCTCACACATGAAGGGCTTGCCTACACTGCATGTTACTGCACAGCAAGTTAGAGTGTGAATCTAGTCACAAACTGTGCCACATAGTTACATCCCATGTGGCCACTGCTACAGTGCAGTAAAAGTTCTGGAGTATGGCTTGGCATGCTACTACCTGAAATCACAGTATGCTAAGGCACACTCTGAGACCTTTAGCGTGCAGTAGCAGTGTCCATATGAGACATTACTTTTGAGGCAAGTTGGTGCACTGTAGGCTTGCACCCTGGCTTGTTGCGCAAAATGTGCTCTGTAGACAAGCCTAAAGGGAAAAAAAAACTTTGAAGCCTATATGTAACAGCACCACCTGGTGAAACCTGCCATAAACAGGGACAGCTCTAGGCGCCAGCAAAGCAAGCACCTGTTTGGGGCAGCCTATTTGCAGGGGTGGCAGGGAGCTGAGAACCAACAGAGGGCTCTGGGAGCTTTAGTTCTTTGGTTAGCTCCTTGCCTATAGTGCCAGCCCTCGAGCAGGGAAAGAACTACATTTCCCAGCATTCCTTTGGCCACTACCAACTGGAAAGGAAGGAGGAGGACCTCATGCGGCAGCAGTGGTGTGAGTGCTGTGAAGGGTAGGGATGCTATATTTTAACATTCAAAAAACAGGACACTCCAGGGGGAGGGAGGGAAGCCCCACCCTGCCACCATCCACTCCCTCTGACTGCCCCCCACAGAAACCCCAACCCATCCAACTTCCCCTGCTCCCTGTCCCCTGATCACCCCCTCCTGGGACCCCTTCCCCTAACTGCCCCCCCCCAGGACCCCACCCCCTATCTAAGCTCTGCTGGTCCTTGTCCCCTGATTGCCCCTCCTCAGACCCCTGCCCCTAACTTTCCCCCAGGACCCTATCCCCTATCTAAGCACCGCTGCTCCTTGTCCCCTTGACCTCTGCCCCTAACTGCCCCCCAGGACTCCACCCCCTAAGCATCGCTGGTCCTTGTCCTCTGATTGCCTCCTCCCAGGACCCCTGCCCCTTGGGACCCCAACCCCATCTAAGCCTCCCTCCTCCTTGTCCCCAACTGCTCCCTCCTGAGACCCCCCCAAACTTCCCCCCTAGGAACCCACCCCCTACCTGTCCCTTGACAAACCCCTGTGACTCCCATGCCTATCCAACCACTGCCTATCCCCTGACTGCCCCCCAGAACCCCTGACCCATCTAACCCCCCCTTCTCCCTGCCCCTGACTTCCTCCCCGAACCTCCGTCCCATCCAACCCCACCTGCTCCCTGTCCCTTGACTGCCCCCCAGAACCCCCTACCCCTTCTCCAACCTCCCAGCCTCCTTACTGTGCCTCTCAGACCAGCGTGTCTGGCTCCACGCAGCGCCAGTCATGCTGCTGCATACATGCTGCCATGCTCCCCCACGGAGCCCACAGTGCCCCCTTCCCCCAGCACCTGCCTTCCAGATTTGAACACCTCAAAATTCAGGAGTGCTCAAGCTCAGTTTGGGCAGCTGTTACTTCATTTCTCCCAAATCAAATATACTGATCCACTGTAACTTGCTGTAGAAAAAGTAGGATAAAATTGAGCAAGAAATGCTTCCCAGCAGTTATTAGGACTGGAATTGCTATTTTCAACAGCCATTGCCTTTTTGTTTGTTTGTTTGTTTGTTTGTTTAAAAGGAAGACAGTGATATTGCATTGGCAAATTCCCCATAGAAAGAAAGAGTGGAACAAAAGAATAATGAAGGCACCTCAACTTTTCCTCATTTATGGAGGACAGTCTTATAATATGCATCCAGATATCCTCCAATCACACAAGCTAAAATGTTCCACTTTAACGCAGCTCTGTAAAGCATATGAGGACACAGTCCTGTCTGTGTTCTGACACACATACCAAAAATTCCTGCTGGAATGACACTGCCCTGGGAGCGAGTTACCAGTGACCCAGGACTGTGGCAGAAGGCGGGTGCAAGTGGGGGTGGGGAGAGCCCAGGGGCTGGGCGGCAGGGGGTGAGGGAAGGACTGTAAGGGGGAAAGAGGGAAGCCCAGCGCTGGGGCGGCAGGGGTGTGGGTGGGTGGTGGGGAGAGCCAGGGCTGGGGCAGCAGGGGAGTGTGGGGGGAGACCCAAGGCGGGATGTGGGCAGCCAAAATTTTTTTTGCTTGGCAGCAAAAAGCCTAGAGCGGCCCTGGCTATAAGAATATATAAAGTAGAATATTGGCATGCATCTGCAGAAGCCACTTATTAGTCAAATTTATAATTTGTAAAATGTAATGTGAGTTTTCAAAAAAAACTTTCTAATGGTATGCTTATTAAAGGGCTTCATGCTTAATTTGGATGTTAGCAAAAGAAAATAAGCTGTATTTTTTTGTATGTCATCATAATGAATGTAGCTAGTCCTGTAGGGAGCTTGGTTAGAAACACATTCATTAGAAGACAAACTGCATCTCTAAAAATTGCTTCAAACATAAATTTTGGGGGAAAAAAACTCAGGAAAATACCATCAGTAAATGTCAGGGCTTTCAAATCCCCAGAATAAGTACTTCTTATGGGTTACTATTTAAGAACAAATATTTGCACACAAGTAAGAAGACATTTGCCATATAGACTTGAATAATATAATACAAGAAAGGAAAAGCAGAACCAAAGATACCCAACATCTAGTGATGCCACTGTAAACAAACTTGCAAAGTATTACATGGGGAATGAGGTCCTGGACAGTAATATCCTCTCTTAACAGCATGTAAGTTAAATTTCCTGAAAAATGTGACTTTAAGAGCAATAAACATGTTAAGGAATGGAGGGGAGACAGCATAGCAGACAGAGACAGACATACACCTTGTGTGTGGGAGAGAGAGAGAGAGAGATGCACACTGCCCCTTTAAGTAAGCAGACCCACTCTTAAGTGCATTGTCTTTTTAAGTGGATCAGGAAGTTGAGACAGCAGCTGCTGCCCCAAGCTCTGTATGCCTCTCTCCGTCCCTATCCCCTCCCTTTTCTATATGGAGAAGGGGTAAGCGGACTGCAGGAGCAGGGGGGAGGGGGATACCCTGACATTAGCCCCCCGCCTCCGCCCCTGCACAACAAGCAGGGGTCTCAGGGAGCAGCTCCAAGGCAGAGCGCAGGAGCAGGACATGGCAGTGGCGAGAGGGGCAGCTGCAATTGATAGCCTGCTGGGCGTCTGCAGCACAGGGAACTTAGCGGAGTGGGGAGCTGATGGGGGGCTTCAGGTCCACCCTGGTTACAAGCCCCCACCAGCTAGCTGCAACGGGCTGCTCTTCCTGCAAGCAATGGACAAAGCAGGCAGCTGCCAAATGACGTTAGAAAGGAGCATTGCACAACTTTAAACGAGCATGCAATGTAACAACGAAACTATGTTAACCGGGATGACTTTAAGTGAGGAGTTACTGTATCTCTAATGTATCTGTGCAAACATAGGGAGTGAGCACACAACTATGTCTATATAATGCCAACACCACTGAAGTCAATGGGAAGTTTATCGTTGACTTCTGTGGTAGTAGGAGCACGTCCATAGACAGCAGGGAAAATAAAGACTTTTACCTGAAAGGTGATCTGCAAACGCCTAGTAAGTGAGAATTGCATTCATTAGGGGCTGGTGGAAGGGAAGTTTGCAATGAAAAGACTGCAGTACAGGTGAGATAAAACGCTTTTTTGAGTTTCTGGAGTTTGCCTGAAGGGAACTTGGCATTTGGGAATAGACTGATATACAGACAGACTCAGTGATGGGGGAGAACACCTTGCTAGAAGACATGAAAGGAGTTTTGAGAGGAATTGAGTGTTTTCTTTTGTGCCTTCATTTGCACATACCATATACATACAGAAACAAGCAGAATTACTACTATGAGGGTGAATAGGCCAGGAAAATGTTGTTTGTTTGCATGTCTTCCAGGCTCCAAATATGGATTATATTTTACATAGCTCTTCTTGAGATTGTTTTTAGACTAAAACAACGCTTTCCCCAGTGGTGGAAATTGTGCTCAAGGTCTCAGCCCATGATCCTTTCTATTTAGGAATCTATATGACTGCCATCACCATCATATCCAAGTGTTTCACAGATATTAATGAATGTATCCACACTGAGCTCCTGGGATGTGATATTGACTCCAGGCCTTGATCTACAGAGATGAAGTGATTTGCCCAAGATCACAACAGAATTCTGTAGCAAAGCCAGGAATTGCACCTGGATCCAGTCTACTACCACAAGGTCACATGTCTCTAAACTGG
>NC_133770.1:132544455-132557320 GCF_003597395.2 Chelonoidis abingdonii
GTGGTGAAGCACTGGAATGGGTTACCTAGGGAGGTGGTAGATTCTCCTTCCTTAGAGGTTTTTAAGGTAAGGCTTGACAAAGCCCTAGCTGGGATGATTTAGTTGGGGATTGATCCTGCTTTGAGCAGGGGGTTGGACTAGATGACCTCCTGAGGTCCCTTCCAACCCTAATATTCTATGATTCTATGATTCTTGAAAGCATATACCTCTGGAGGCAAATTATATAAATCCCCAGGTTCTTTGAATGCTCAAATCTGCTGCTCTTCCTACACGTAGCAGCAACAGCAGCTTACCAGTAAAAGCGAGTCTTTAGCACATCTAGCTTTCTTTGACCTTTGCACAGTTTAGAACTCTTTCAATGGCTAGGAATGTGCCTTTACTTCCTAAGTGTATGTCTACACTACAAAATTAGGTTGAATTTATAGAAGTCGATTTTTAGGAAGCTATTTTATACAGTGGAATGTCCCCACTAAGCGCATTAAGTTGGCGGAGTGCATCCACAGTACCGTGGCTAGCGTTAACTTTCGAAGCGTTGCACTGTGGATAGCTATCACACAGTTCCCACAGTCTCTGTTGCCCATTGGAATTCTGAATTGACCTCCCAATGCCTGGTGGGGCAAAAATATTGTCGCAGGTGGTTTTGGGTACATGTCGTCAATCACCCCTCGCTCCATGAAAGCAACGGCAGACAATCGTTTTGCACCTTTTTTCTGTGCAGATGCCATACCATGGCAAGCATACAGCCCACTCTGCTCAGCTCAGCTCACCAATACCGCCACTGTTGTGTTTTGGGTGCTGCTGTCAGAAGATGGTGAAATAGGACTGCTAACCATAGTCATACACTGCTTCCGCTGCAAGTCTGCTCTGCTGCTCTTGTCTCAACAGCGAATTTCTCCATGTTGTCTGTCATGTGCTCACGGGTACATGTTTTCTTCCTCGGGAAATGTGCATAGTGCTAACCGTCATCCTCCACCGCTTCCGCTGCAACTCTGCTCTCCTGGTGCCATGAATCCACCTCGCAGGTCCTCTCATCATTCTGTATAAATATCTATTCTTGTGGCATCCATCCTCATCCACCACTTCTGCTGCAACTCTGCTCTCCTCTCTGCCATACCACAGCAAGCATGGAGCCCACTGAGCTCACCACTGCTGTAGTGAGCAATGTAAACACCTTGTGCATTATCCTACAGTATGTGCAGAACCTGCAAAACCAGGTGAGGAGGCGATGACAGTGCGATCATGATAGTGATGAGGACATGGACACAGATTTCTCTCAGAGCATGGGCCCTCGCAATTGGGACATCCTGGTGGCAGTGGGGCAGGTCCATGCCATGGAACGCCAATTCTGGGCCTGGGAAACAAGCACACACTGGTGGGATTGCATAGTATTGCGGGTCTGGGGTGATTCCCAGTGGCTGCGAAACTTTCACATGTGTAAGGCCACTTTCATGGAACTTTGTGAGTTGCTTTCCCCTGCCCTGAAGCGCAAGAATACAAAGATGAGAGCGGCCCTCACAGTTGAGAAGTGAGTGATGATAGCCCTCTGGAAGCTTGCAATGCCAGACAGCTACCAGTCAGTCAGGAATCAATTTGGAGTGGGCAAATCTACTGTGGGGGCTGCTGTGATCCAAGTAGCCAACGTAATCACTGAGCTGCTGCTATCAAGGGTAGTGACTCTGGGAAATATGCAGGTCATAGTGGATGGTTTTGCTGCAATAGGGTTCCCTAACTGTACTGGGGCGATAGACAGAAGGCATATCTCTGTCTTTGGATCAGACCACTTTGGCAGCCAGTATGTAAACTGCAGGGGGAATTTTTCAAGGGTGCTGCAAGCACTGGTGGATCACAAGGGACGTTTCACCAACTTCAACATGGGATGGCCGGAAAGGTGTATGGCACTTGCATCTTCAGGAACTCTGGTCTGTTTGAACAGCTGCAGGAAGGAACTTACTTCCCAGACCAGAAAATTACTGTTGGGGATGTTGAAATGCCTATAGTTATCCTTGGGGACCCAGCCTATCCCTTAATGCCATGGCTCATGAAGCCATACACAGGCACCCTGGACAGTAGTAAGGAGCAGTTCAACAGTAGGCTGAGCAAGGGCAGAATGGTGGTAGAATGTGCATGTGGAAATTTAAAAGCTCGCTGGTGCAGTTTACTCACTAGGTTAGACCTCAGCAAAACCAATATTCCCATTGTTATTGTGGATCACACAGCAAGCAGCAATATTTGTGAGAGTAAGGGGGAGACGTTTATGGCAGGGTGGGAGGTTGTGGCAAATCATCTGGTGGCCAATTACATGCAGCCAGACACCAGGGCAATTAGAGGACCACAGCTGGGTGCCCTGCTCATCAGAGAAGCTTTGAAAACTAGTTTCATGACTGGCCAGGCTACGGTGTGACAGTTCTCTTTGTTTCAACTTGATGAAAACCCACCCCCTTGGTAGACTCTACTTCCCTGTAAGCCAACCGAGCTCCCCGCTTTGATCACCACTTTCAGAGGCAATAAAGTCATTATTGTTTCAAAATCATGCATTCTTCATTAATTCATCACACAAATAGGGGGAAAACTCGCAAGGTAGCCTGGGAGGGGTGGGTGAGGAGGCAAGCACAGGTGGGGTGGTGGATGAGGGGAGCAGGGAAGGACAAGGCCACACTACAGTTCAAAACTTATTGAATGCCAGCCTTTTGTTGCTTGGGCAATCCTCTGGGGTGGAGTGGCTGGAAGTCCGTAGCCTCCCCCCGCCCGTGTTCTTGAATGTCTGGGTGAGAGGGATATGGAACTTGGGGAGGAGGGCAGGCAGTTATACAGGGGCTGCAGTGACGGTCTGTGCTTCTGCTGCCTTTCCTGCAGCTCCACCAGATGCCTGAGCATGTCAGTTTGCTCCCCCATTAGCCTCAGCATTGCATCCTGCTTCCTCTCAGCACGCTCCTCCCTCCTCTCATCGCGTTCATGTAACACTTTCCTGGACTCTGCCATTGTTTGCCTCCATGCATTCTGCTGGACTCTTTCAGTGTGGGAGGACTGCATGAGCTCTGAGAACATGTAATCTCGAATGCATTTTTTTTGCCTTCTAATCTGCACTAGCCTTTGGGACGGAGATCACAGGGGGAGCGTAGAAACATTTGCATCTGTGGGAGAAAAAAGGGAGAGTAGTATTTAAAAAGATACATTTTAGAGAACAAAGGGAAGACTATTTCACACTGAGTCAAGTGATTCACATTACATAGCACGTGTGTGTTTGGTACAAGGTCGCATTTTGCCTCTTATACTGAGCGCCTGCCGGTTTGGTGTGAGACGTCACACGTGCTCGGCTGGGCAACAGAATTCGGCTTGCAGGCAGCCATGTTAAGGCAAAGGGTTTCGGCATGTTCAACCTTCATAACATGTGGGAACGGTTTCAAACAGCAGCGCACTCCTTTCCCATACCAAGGAAAGCCCGTTGTGTTGGCCATTTAAATGGAAGGGCTGCAGTTTTAGGATGAATGTGCAGCACAATCCAACCTCCTCACCCACCCAATTCTCTGGGATGATCGCTTCAGCTCCACCACCAACACCACCACGTGGCTAGTATCAGGGAAAATCCCTGTCAACCAAATGCAAACAACTCAGCATGAACGGGCCTGCCCCCACCTCATGGCTAACAGCAGGGATGATTTCTTTTCAGCCAAAGGCAAACAGCCCAGCAGGAACGGGCACCTCAGAATGTCCCCTTAAACAAATTTCCCGTGTTTCAACCAGGTGACCATGAATGATATCACTCTCCTGAGGCTAACACAGAGAGATAAAGAATGGATGTTGCTTGAATGCCACCAAAGTCCGGGCTCATTCGCTGCAATGTTTTATTTTGCAATGATTTCAGACTACTTGCTACTGGCTTGGCATGATAAAGTGTCCTACCATGGAGGACGGAATAAGGCTGCCCTCCCCAGAAACCTGCAAAGTCTTTTAGAGTCCCTCCAGGAGAGCTTCATGGAGATGTCCCTGGAGGATTTCCACTCCATTCCCAGACACTTTAACAGACTTTTCCAGTAGCTATACTGGCCGCGAATGCATCCCAAATCTTCAGGGGAAATTAATCATTAAACACGCTTGCTTTTAAACCTTATATTATATTTACAAAGGCACACTCACCAGAAGTGCCTTCTCCGGCTTCATGGTCCTGGAGCCTGCCTTGGGAGGGATGGGAGTTATTGGCTCCAGGGTGATGAACAGTTCCTGGCTGCCAGGGAGAAAGGATTCTCCGCTTGCCTACCGTGCGCTATCCTCCTCCTCATCTACAAAATCCTCATCCCTTTTGCATGAGACTACCCCCTTGCAGGTGTCCATTAACAGTGGTGGGGTAGTGGTAGGGGCCACCCCTAGAATTGCATGCAGCTCATCATAGAACCAGCATGTATGGGGCTCTGACCTAGAGCAACTGTTTGCATCCTTTGTTTTTTGGTAGGCTTGCCTCAGCTCCTTAATTTTCACGTGGCACTGCTGTGTGTCTCTGTTGTAGCCTTTGTCCATCATGCCCTTGGAAATTTTGGCAAATATATTGGCATTTCGTCTTTTGGAACATAGTTCTGCCTGCATGGATTCTTCTCCCCATACAGCGATCAGATCCAGTACCTCCCGTTCGATCCTCCAGTCTTCCCTTTGTTCTCTAAAATGGAGCCTTTTAGGATTCTGGGACTCCATGGTCACCTGTGCTGATGATCTCTGCATGGTCACCTGTGCTGATCAGCTCGCCACACTGGCCAAACAGGAAATGAAATTCAAAAGTTCACAGGCCTTTTCCTGTCTACCTGGCCAGTGAATCCGAGTTCAGATTGCTGTCCAGAGCGGTCACAATGGAGCACTCTGGGATAGCTCCCGGAGGCCAATATCATTGAATTGCGTCCACACTACCCCAAATTCGACCCGGCAAGGCTGATTTAAGTGCTAATCCCCTTGTTGGAGGAGGAGTAGGGAGAGCCCTTTAAGTCGACAAAACAGGCTTGATCATGTGGACAGGTGCAGGGTTAAATCGACCTAACGCTGCTAAATTCGACCTAATCTCATAGTGTAGACCAGGGCTAAGTTAATTATTCCATTTGTCATTTAATGGATTGATTTTGTCAACAGATTAGTTCCACGTTTTACTGTTTTTAAGCATTGGCTTATTTAATTGACTATAACTGAGCCTTTGCTGTCATCTGATTTACTCAGCCAATTCCTTATTTAGCCTGCCATGTAACTCATTACCGGTTTTATTTTGTTGCTTCTGGTTGTCTAATTCTACAGAGTTCATTTTGCTGCACCTTCTTTCACTATCTCACTGTTACTATTTTGCACCACTCTATTCATTTTCCTTTCTTGCAAGTTATTAACCCATTCACACCTTGAATCCTGCTTTTCTTATTTGGATATGACCAAACTTCAAGCATAAGTAAACTGATCTTTATCTTTTTTTAACTGGTCCCTGCCTACTTCTTCCCTTCCCCAACCTTCTTCAAATAAAAGAATGCTTTGTAGATCTTATTGATCCTTAAAAAAAAAAAAATCAAACCATCTCTGAAGCCTGTGTCTTGTACTGTATTATATCTGTATGCAAGGTTGTGTCAGAAATTCCTTTTTGTATTATTTTAATTGACAAATGATTTATAAAGATACAATGTGAGACCATATTTTAAAGTATAAGCAACATGTTGAGTTTTCAGCCCTAAATTTGCATTTCCTGACTTTTTGTGTACATGGTTATTCGCCTTTACTGTTGCATCAATATTTTGTTTTCTTTATAAAAATGTTAACAGTAAAATATGTTAATCATGTTGCCTACTTAAATGCAGCCAAGTCTGAGGTGAAGCATGGAAAACCTGCCTTATGAAAGGAGACTCAAAGAGCTTGGCTTGTTTAGCCTAGCCAAAAGAAGGCTGCGGGGGGATATGCTTGCTCTTTATAAATATATCAGGGGGATTAACATTAGGGAGAGGAGAGGAAATTATTTTAAATTAGTAAGCCATGTAGAACAAGAACAATTGGTACAAACTGGACTATTAGGAGTTAGACTTGAAATTAGATGAAGGTTCTAAGCCATTAGTAAGAGTGAAGTTCTGGATAGCCTCCAAGGGGAGTCGTGGCCAAAAGATCTATATCTGGCTTAGACTAAGCTTGATAAGTTTTATGGAAGGGATTGGAATGAAAAGAAGTTTAATTTTGGCAATTGATCTTTCATTACAGAGATAGTCTCCCAAATGTCGGTGATGGGATGTTGGATAGGATGGGATCTGAGTTATGCATATTCCTAGCGCCTGAGAACTCTTTCCTGATGCGCTGTGGAGTGCTTGCCCACATCTGCTCAGGGTTTAGTTGATCGCCATACTTGGGTGGGAAGGAAATTTTCCTCCAGGCAGATTGGGCAGGGGCCCTGGAGGTTTTTCGCCTTCCTCTGCAGCATAGGGCATGGTTCACTTGCTGGTGGATTCTCTGCAGCTTGAGGTCTTGAGGTCTTCAAACCACATTTTGAAGACTTCAATAACTCAGACGTAGGTTAGGGGTTTGTTATAGAAGTGAGTTGGTAGGGTTCTGTGGCCTGCTTTGTGCAGAAGGTCAGACTAGATGATCACATTGGTCCCTTCTGACCTATGAGTCTATGAGTCTATGGCAGTGCTTTACAAAAGAAAGCAATACTAGATATCAAATTATAGAAGTGTAAAGAGAGAAAGCCACATCGAGTGAAAATTACTGTGAATCAGTTGTACAAATAATTGCACAAGTAAGCAGAATGTATTTACCCAAACTGAAGCAAGGATACAAGGAGAACATTAGGTTTGTACTTAACCTTCTGATTTTGGTTCACATGGGTTTTGGCAAACTGAATCAGCAGGTTTTCCTCCTAGGATGTCAAGACTCTCCAGTTTTGCGTTCAATTTCTACATGCTTTTTACATATCTATTTGTCTGACATAGTTGGGAGGTAGTTGTCATCAGGTAAGCCTGCTGCTTAATTCTTACCATCACCCCCATATACTCATTTGCAGAATAGGGAAATATTCATCAGTCCTGTAGCTGCCTTACTAATAGCCCTTACCACAATGCCACAGACTGTGCTGCATTAACAGGAATAATTTTCTCAGCATTTTCAGAGGTTCTGAGTTCGTGTGTAGACCAGTGCGTTCAGAAAACCCTTAACTGAATGAGAATGTATATGTATTATTGGAATTGTAAAAGTGATGATAAAGTGTGGCAATGTTATCAGCATAGGATAGTTTTGAAAATATAAATCCTGAGTTATCTGTCCTGATTAAATATATTTCATTCTGCTAATAGCCAATATTTTTAAAAGGCATAGATAGATGAATACTCTGCTGATCTGAGATGGGGAGCTAGAAATGATTGTTTTAGACCAGGTTTCAGAGTGGTAGCCATGTTAGTCTGTATCAGCAAAAACAACGAGGAGTACTTGTGGCACCTTAGAGACTAACAAATTTATTTGTCCATAAGTTTCCATGGGCTAAAACCCACTTCATCAGATGCATGGAGTGGAAAATACAGTAGGCAAGTATATATACACAGTACATGAAAAGACAGGAATTGCCTTACCAAATGAGGGGTCAGTGCTAATGAGACAATTCAATTAAAGTGGAAGTGGGCTATTCTCAACACCTCCTTTGGTGTTCAACTGTTGAGAATAGCCCAGTTCCACTTTAATTGAATTGCTGACCGCCCACTTGTTAAGGCAACTCCCATCTTTTCATGTACTACGTATATATACTTGCCTAATGTATTTTCCACTCCATGCATATGATGTAGTGAGTTTTAGCCCAAGGAAGTTTATGCACAAATAAATTTGTTAGTCTCTAAGGTGCCACAAGTACTCCTTGTTGTTTTTGTTTTAGACCAGATTCTGACACTGACTCTCTCTATAGCCATGAGAGACTCAATCAATCAATCAATCAATCAATCTCAGTGTCTTTCATTTCCCCATCTATAAAATGGGGATGACAATAATACTTTCCTTCCATTGAGGTCTCTGGAGATTTAGTTAATGTTTGTGAAGCATTTTGAATGTAAATGTACTGTATCATAAAAATGTTATTATTCATGTGTGGAACTCTCAAAGTGCCAGAATCCCACATGTCACAGGGAGATTATGCCCCTGTGCATGGAAATTTCAGCTGTTAAATCACTGTTGAATGGCTATGATCACAACAGCATGTTCCCACTTGGTGATCAAAATATACTTGTGTTCCATCTGCCCATGTAAAATGTTCCAGTGTTTTGAGCCAGTTCAGAGGAGCAACATTGTTTGCCAGGAAACAGCTTTGTGGAGTAATAGCTTAGATGATATTTAATACAGGAGTGAAGTCCATTTAAAATTGTTCAACCAGAAGACATTTTTCCTGTCTGAAATTCATATATCCAAAGGAAAATAAAAGGCCAAATGAAAATATTTCAAAATCAAAACAGTATAAATCAACTTCTTAGAGGTGCTGAACACTGAAGTAACTTATTTTAGTGAGAGCTGCAGGTACTGAGCACTTCTCAGGAGTTGGTCTTGCAATAATAATTTTAACAGAATGTTATTCTCATGTTTAGTAAAACACTACAATGTTGAAATGTACTACCTCCAAACAACTCAGATTACAGTAATTTAAACTGCATCTAGGTGTGTGGGTTTGGTATTCTGCTATGGCTTTCTTGCATGATTTGATTGTCGCTGCAAGACATTACCAGTAGGTCAATGTCTTGAAATAGTGTATAATTTCCAATGATAGGTGTTTTGGTTAAAATCAGGTTTTTTTTCCTGGTTTTGTATATTTTTCCATTTCATAGATGAGGACATGACATTAAGGGAAATATTACATCTATTTTTAATGTAATCATCAGCATGCATTTATCTGCACATTTTAGAGGAGAAATAGAGTGCTTGTTCTGTCACTGTGGTTGTCATTTTGTTTTTATACATAAATCAGGGAGGAATAAGTCTACATTTTGGATCATAGCACTTAGAATCATAGAATCATGAAATCATAGGACTAGAAGGAATCTTGAGAGGTTGTCAAGCCTAGTCCAGTCCCATGCACTCAAGGGAGGTCTAAGTATAATCTAAACCATCCCTGACAAGTGTTTGTCTAACGTGCTCTTAAAAACCTTCAGTGACAGAGATTCCATAAGCTTCCCAGGCAATTTATTCCTGTGCTTAACCACCCTGACAGTTGGAAGTTTTTCCTAATATCCAATCTAAACCTCCCTTGCTGCAATTTAAACCTATTGCTTCTTATCCTATCCTCAGAAGATAACGAGAACAATATTTCACCCTCCTTCTTGTAACAACCTTTTACTGATAACAGCTATTATCATGTCCTCCCTCAGTCTTCTCTAAACTAAAAAAAAACACAGCTTTTTCAATCTTCACTAGTAGATCATGTTTCCTAGACCTTTAATCATTTTTGTTGCTCTCCTTCAGACTTTCTCCAGTTTGTCCACTTTACTGAAATGCCCAGAACTGGACACAATACTCCAACTGAAGTCTTATCAGCTGCACAGTAGAGCAGAAGAATTACTTCTCATATCTTGCTTACAACATTACTGCTAATACTTCCAAGAAGGATGTTTGCTTTTTTTTGCAACAGTGTTATACTGACCCATATTTAGCTTGTGATCCACAATGACCTCCAGATCCCTTTCCAGAGTACTCCTTCCTAAGTGATCATTTCCCATTTTGTATATGTACCGTTGTTTGTTCCTTCCTAAGTGAAGTACTTTGCATTTATCCTTATTGAATATCATCATGTTTACTTCAAACCATTTCTCCAGATCATTCTGAATTTTAAACCTATCCCCCAAATCACTTGCCACCCCTCCCAACTTGGTATCACCTGAAAACTTTGTAAGAGTACTCTCTATGCCATTATCTAAATCATTGATGAAGATATTGAATAGAACCAACCATGACCAATCCCTGCAGGACCTCACTCCGTATGGCCTTCCAGTTTGACTGATAACTACTCGCTAGGAATGGTTTTCCAAATAGTTATGCACCCACCTTTTAATAGCTCCATCTAGGTTGTATTTCCCTAGTTTGTTTATAAGAAGGTCACTCGAGACAGTATCAAAAGCCTTACTGAAGTCGATGTATACCACATCTACCACTTCCCCTCCCATCCACAAGGCTTGCTACCCTGTCAAAGAAAGCTTTCTGGTTGGTTTGGCATGATTTGTTGTTGACAAATCCATGCAGACTGTTATTTATCACCTTATTATCTTCTACGTGTTTGCAAATTGATTGTTTCATTATTTGTTCCATTATCTTTCCAGGTACAGAAGTTAAACTGACTAGTCTGTAATTCCCTGTGTTATCCTTATTCCCCTTTTTATAGATTGGCACTATATTTGCCCTTTTCTAGTCCTCTGGCATCTCTCCTGCTTTCTATGAGTTTTGGAAGATATTGCTAATGGTTCAGATACCTCGTAAGTCAACTCTAGGATGTATTTCATCAGGCCCTGGTGACCTGACAACATTTAACTTGTCTAAGTAATTTTTAACTTGTTCTTTCAATATTTTAGCAACAGATCCTACTTCATTTTCTCTGGCATTCAATATGTTAGATGTCCAATTGCTACTAAGCTTTCTGGTGAAAACTGAAATAAAAACGTCATTTAGCACTTTTGCCATTTCCACATTTTCTGTTATTGTTTTTCCCCCTCACTGAGTGAAGGGTCTACCCTGTCCTTGGTCTTTTTCTTACTTCTAATGTATTTGTAGAATGTTTTCTTGTTACCCTTTATGTCTGTAGCTAATTTAATCTCATTTTTTCCTTGGCCTTTCTAATTTTGTCCCTACATGCTTCTGTTGTTTGTTTATATTCATCCTTTGTAATTTGACCTAGGTTCCACTTTTTGTAAAAATCTTTGAGTTTCAGATCATTGAGGATCTCCTGGTTAAGCCCAGAGGTCTGTTAGAGGCCAGGAAGCCATCTGTACAATTTCTTTACTCAGTGGTTTCTGTCGGCTTCCAAGGGGAAAACTGTTTTGACAAGAGCTCTACCAGTTATGAATGTGGGAGAAAGAAGGATTGGGCAGGGCTAATCCTAGCACAGTGTGCTAATACAACAGTTTGCTTGGTACTATACATAGGTTGCATAAAGAGTCAAAACTGGAACTTTGAATCTGAACCCACTCAAATTTTGTAGGGAAAGCAGGCTTTCTTTTGAATCACTGGATCTAAACTCAGCCCTTTGTTTTTTGGTAACAGGTCAGATCTTAATTTGGATGGAGCTTATTTTCTGTTCTCACTCTAACTGTGGATAATGTCTCATGAGAACTGCCATTCTTGAAAGAATTCAGCTCAAAATGGCAGAAATACTGCTGTTAATGCAGATCTCTCAAGATTTCGGCAATTCAAGATATGACTTCAAGATGGCAGAATTCTCTGATCTTGTGAGATTTCTGCAATTGGAGGCAAAAATCTCACTGAATCTTATGACATTCTACAGACAATTCAAACACCAGGCTTGCTTTGGCCTTGCATCAGAACTCTTGTTTAAATCTAATTCAGATCCAGATATAACCACCATTGTCCATTTCTGACTGATAGAAATGTACCTCATGCTGTAAAATATGAAAAGGTGTGAGACAAGTCCCTGCCCCCAAAGACCTTACAATCTAAAAGCCAAAGGGAGTACAATGCAGAACAATATGAAATAGAACAACTAAAGAGTGGGGTATCATTGGTAGAGTTGAAATGCTTAAAGGAACAGGTGCGTTTACAAGAGGTTATTTTTCTCCAGAGTAAAACCATGTCAGTAAAAATAACTGGGAGGCTATTCCAAGCAAAAGTTGGGGCAATAAGGAAGGCACAAGGTGAAAGGAGACATAAGGATAACATAAGAGAGGCTCAGATATGACATATTGAGCAAAGGCATGGATTTATGAAGAGATATAGACCAGAATGGAGCTATATAGAGAGAATATATGAAAGGATGAGTTGTATTTGCTGTGGAAGGAGAGTAGAAACCTGAGAAGGGATTTGGGGGGCGGGGACACACATGGCTGGAGCAGTAGAAGATGGTGAGGTTGACAGAAGCATTGGAGGGTGGAGATGACTGATGTAGTTAGAAAGAAGCAATAAGTGTTTACAGAAACAAAATATTATAACATTTTTTATTTAATTCTGTGATTGCTTTTTATTGTAAATAAGTAGGCTTTATTTTAAACATGCAATATATTAATATGTTGGTACACATTAATTTCCTTTTTACTGGGTTAAAGAGAACAGTTAAAATCTTTCTGAACAGAATCTGATGAAGATATTGCTTTCTAAAAAAAAATGTTTATTGCTAGTTAATGCTAGTCTACATAACACAATAGACTTTAGCTGCAATTTTATACTTCAAATTTACCATAATTAAGATGCTACTTAAACAGTCTTCAGAGGCCACAAGTTATTTATTAGACTGGATGTATTCAAGAGACCAGCAGATTGTAGTAACAAGTAAACTTTCGTTATAAAGAGAAGATGTAATTTCAGGATGCATTTGGCAGTTCTAAGACTCTTTTTTGGAAGGCTCTGTATCTTGATATAAATGGTCTGGTACATATAAAATGCTAAAAAAGGCTAAAAAAAAATCCTCTCCTATTCTGCAATGATTCGTGCTGTGACAGGTTGGATCACAGAAACCGCCCTGGGAGCTGTTAACTGATGTGCCAAGACTACCTCTGCTCGTGTTTTTCCTGCTAGCTCAGGACTCCAGCACCCTGTCTTGCTGAGCCAGATATTCCTGGTTGCTCCAACAAAGTCCCAGGGTCTCAATTACCTGCCCCAAAGCTGCAAGTTTACCTAAAACAGCTCACAGAAGTGTGCTTGTCTTTAGCATTCAGATGCCCAACTCCCAATGGGA